>NW_007248433.1:404437-512900 GCF_000164805.1 Carlito syrichta
TATGTGTGTGTGTGTGTGTGTGTGTGTGTGTGTGTGTGTGTGTGTGTGTGTGTGTGTGTGGAGATGGGGTCTTGCGACATTGCTCAGGCTGGTCTTGAACTTCTGGCCTCAAGCAATCCTCCCGCCTTGGTCTCCCAAAGTGCTGAGATTACAGGCATGAGCCACTGCGCCCAGTCACAATCAACTGTTTTAACATGAGCATTTCAGTGGCGTTTAGTTTACTTACCATGCTGTGCAGCTACCTCTATTCAGTATCGAAACACTTTTATTGCCCCAAGGGAGTCCCTGCACCCACTTGTAGTCACTTCCACCCTCCCTTGTCCCCAGCCCCTAGAAATGCCCAATCTGCTTTCTGTCTCCCTGGATTCACCCGTCCTAGACATTTAGTGTGAATGCATCATATAATATGCATCCTTTTTTTGACTGGCTAATTTTCCCCAGCATAATGTTTTCAAAGGGCTTCCCTGTTACAACATGGGTCAATACTTTGGTCCTTTTACGTCTGAATAATATTCCATTGTGTGGATATTCCAACCGTCTGTTTTAATGCAACGGAAAAGCTGATCCTAAAATTTATATGAAATTGTAAGTGACCCCCCTAAGAACCACAATATTATTTAAAAAAAAAAAAAAAAAACAGAACTAAGTTGGAGGACTCACATTTCTGATTTCAAAACTCAAAAGTCTTGGAAACACTAATCCACACTATGGTGCATGAGGATAGACACGGAGAACAATGGAGCAGAACTGAGTCTAGAAACAAATGCATCCCTCTGCGATCTCTTGATTTGACAAGGGTGTCAAGGCCATTGCAGGTGGGATAACAGCCTCTTCAATAAACAGTGCTGGGAAAACCAGATGTCCACATGCAGAATAGCGAAGTTGATCCCTTCTTCACACCGTATACAGAGATTCACTCAAGATGAGCAAAGTCTCCATGTAAAAGCTAAAACTAGAGAACTCTTAGAACATTGGAGCACATCTGCAAGATGGACTTAAAACTAAATTCATCAGTCTGGCTGCTGTGCTGGGCACTGACCCCAGGGGGCTGGGCCAGAAGGATCACAGGGTTGCTCCGACCCCAGTAAGCCATGCAGGACCTGGGCCTTGCAGGACAGCAGGGATGGTGGGAGGGCTCAGGTCCAGGACTGAGCACCTGAAGGGCCATGCTACCATGGAACCTGAGCTGAAGTCCTGTCATCCACGGCAGGAAGCTCCTTACTGCCAACATGCTCTCCTGCAGGTCTCTGGCTTTACTCTCCCTGTCTCTTCCAGCCAATGCTGCAGACATATCAGGAAAAAGACTGACTCATGGCAGAACTAGAGAAGTTTCCAGCCAGTTCTATACATGCCTCAGGCAGAGAGAACCCATCTTCTCTCAGTTGCCAGGGCCATGTCTCTCCCTGACCACTGCCGACTCCTCTTCCTCGCTCCACGTTTCCTCCCTTGGAGCACCAGGATAAGCACTGTTCTCAGTGGGAAAACCCAGACTGCTATGCACCCTCTTTTCTTCCTGGCCATAGGCCGTAGCCAGGAGTCAGCAGACCTTCTCTAAAAAGGGCCAGAGAGTTAACATTCTAGACTCTGCATGCTGGGGGCATGACTGGCTTTTAATAAAACTTTATTTACATAACAAGCAGGGGACCACATTCACTGTCCCTAGAGCACCTATGGGGCTTCTTGTATTTGTGAGAGCACTTTAGCATCCTCAGCGAAAGGAGTTGGAAGAAATAATAATAATAACAACATTAGAAGAAATGATAATAACAGTAACGTTGGAAGAAATGATGATACTGGCAATAACATTGGGAGAAATAATACTAACAATAATGTTGGAAGAAATGATAATCGCAATAATGTTGGAAGAAATGATAATAAAATAATGTTGGGAGAAATGATGAGAACACTAACGTTGGAAGAAATAATACTAACAATGATGTTGGAAGAAAAGATAACAATAACAGAAGAAATGACAATACGAACAATAACAATTGTGTGTGTTGAGTGCCACCTCTACGTCTGACCATTCTTCTATCTGTTTACTGTTTACTGAGCTGGAATATGGTGAGGAACAAGAAAGATGTGACCCTGTCCTCCCCTCCGGGGCTTGTAGTCTGATGGAATGTTCCCACATACCAGCAAAGGATGTGCTGATTTTACACCCGTTTGACAGGTGAGAAAACTAAGACCCAGAGAGGTGACACAGTGTACCCAAGGCTGATACACGTGTGGAGGGGCTGAGGGGGTGAACCTGAGACGTTTCTTTCACCAACCCTCAGGAGCTCCCCAGTCTCTATCTCTTGCCTCAGTCATGAGCTTAAGCTGGAAAGTAGCCCCTGGTGGGTGCAGAGGGGGAAGAAAGGGGGTGTGGCTGCCACAAGCCACCCCATGACAATAAGCCAGAGCTTCTCATCGGGTCCCACGATGCCTGTGTGACCTAATCTGTGACACTCCCCTTGACACACAACCTTTCTTCTCTTGCCAGCACCTTTAGCCATGGCAGGAAGAAGTGCTGTGATCTACCATAACCTTCCCATATGGGCTTCATGGTGACCTGTATCGGGATGACAGGCACCCCATGTGGGGGTTCTGCCCTCTCCCCAGCACCCAGATGACAGGCCTTTAACGAACAAGGTGTGAGGAACTCGACTGTACCCTGGCTGATGCCCAGAATCATCAGACCTTGGGATTTGGCTGACTCACAGCAGAAGTCCCTTCATTAGTACTCCAACCTCCCCCCGCCCCACATAGGGAGCTGAGGGGTGAGTACCCCAAGCTCCCGTCCCCCTCCACCCCACGCCAGGGGTCCCTGGGAAGCCCTTGTGGGAAGATCATCATAGGTCACAGTGCTTCTTCCTGTCATAGGCGAAGACACTGGCAAGAGAAGAAAGACTTTGTGTCAAGGGGAGTGTCGCAGATTAGGTCATACAAGCATTGTGGGCAACTTGATCCCAGTGTTCCACTGAGGAGTCCACATGCACCAGGCTCCTGGGCCTGAGAGCAGGTGGAGTGGAGTCCCCTAGAAGGGGACTTACTTACGAGGAATCAGCTTCAGAGAGGTGAAGTGACTTGCCCAGGACCACACAGCTCTGATGGAACGTTCCCACACACCAGCAAGGGAGATGCTGATTTTATACCCAGCTCTTGCTGTCTGAACAGAGATGAGGACTCAGCCCCATCTGCCCCAGCTGGAGCCCAGGGGTCCACATGACTCAGCCAAGGCCCTCCAGTCACCTGTTCAGTCTGGATTCCACACTTGCTCAGCAATGCTCTGAGTATGATTCTGCCTCAGGGAACTATCCCACAGGACAGTGTATGCTGGCCAGCTGATGTAAATGTCCAGCCCGCCAGACAGTTGGGGGCTTATTACAAAGAAGTAATTTGACCCAGAGAGGGACTGCACTCACCAGCTGACACACATCTGGTCCCTGCCAGGGCCCCTTCCTCGTGGCACACAGCACTTTGGCATTCTGGTTTGTACACAAGTCTCTTGTGAGTTGGGTTAGTGTGAGTTAGCCCTCTAGAGTCTGAGCACATCCGGGCATGAACTAGATCACATTTCTGAGCCTACAAGACAGAATGAGGCAATGGACTGGGCAGTAGTGACTTCAGCCAAGCCCTGGGGCCCACTGGACCCAGCTGGCCCCTCCCAGAGAGGCCCCTGTCAAATCTCCCTTGAACCACAGCAGTGACAAGTTTACAACACTCAGAATTCCCTGGAGGGCGGAGACCTGCATCTGCGTCCATTGCTGCATAGGACTCAAATCAGAAAATCAGCTGTTTTAGAGAAACAAACTTCATCTTCCCTATCCAACGAAAAGGGAAGTGGCTGGGTGTGGTGACTTGTGCCTGCATTCCAGCACTTTGGGAAGCTGGGGTGGGAGGATCGCTTGAGCCATGGGTTCTAGACCTGCCTGAACAACATAGTGAGAACTCTACAAAAAATAAAAATAAAAATAGTAGTCCCAGCTACTTGGGAGGCTGAGGCAGAAGGATCACCTTAGCCTAGGAGGTCGAGGCTGCATGAGCTGTGAGCATGCCAGTGCACTCCAGTCTGGGTGACGGAGTGAGACCCTGATTCAAAAATAAAATAAAATAAAGGAAAGGCTGTATTTAAAAGCTAGCAACAAGCAGAACTGCAGCCTCAAACCATCTGCCCACAGGGTCTGAAAGCCGAAAATGATGCCGCGGCTTTCGTATCTCCAAGAGATTCCAAGGCCTTCGTCTGGGAAGGATCTTCACACGGGCTGCAGACACTGGCCAGAGCCCGCCACGCTGCCCCATGAGGCCTGGTGAACCCCCATGTGGCGGTGGCTGTGGTCTCAGACCACCTGAGCTGGCCGTGGCCCAGCACCAACATCTGCTTGGAGATCCTCCCCCTTCGCTAAAACGGTGGAGCAGGGGGCCCAGGAGGTTCAACCAAAATGATGTGTGACATCCGTGGAGCTAGGTGGTCCCTGGTTTCCCCTGGGGTCAGGTGACAGTGAGGTTAGTCCAGGAAGGGAAGCAGTCACCGTTCCTGGTAGGACCTTGGGGAAGTCAGCACTGGTGAGGGCAGGAGCAGAACACATGCCAGGCGGCACCTTCCTTGGGAGTGCCTAGGGATGCCCTTTGTTCCTGGAGAGCCTGGGCGAGGGCGAGGGGGCTCAGTGAGGTGACGCCACACAGACCCTCAGGTGGGTCCCTAAGACCACAGCAGAGAGACTTGGCGCCACCACAGCCAGCCACATGCAGGGACCGCCAAGCCGCCACCTCCAGGGCACGGCATAGGTGCTTGGGGCTGGGCAGGCGGCCCCTTCGGCAGGTGGCACTGGGTCATGCGTGGCCAGGATTGCCCTCTCCCACTCTGGCTCTGGGCTGGGTCACATGACTCACTCTGGCCAGTGGAGTGGCCGCCCATGTGTCATGAGCAAAGGCCGTGGCCGTGGTCTTCCAGAGCCCAGTGGCTGTTCTGGGAGGAAGCCCTGGGAAGTGCTGGGAACAAGACCCTAGTGGGGAGAGGCCAGGCCATGTACAGACACTGCCAGGGGCGTCCGGCTGAGTGCAGCCCTGGAGACACAGGCTGAGCCACCCCGCCAGCCCAGAGTCACAGAAACCCAGAATCACTGTAGCTCGAGGCCGGGTCACTGGTGAGGCTGCAACAGGCAACAGGAAGCAGGGTCCAACATCCCCATAATGACTGATGATTCTACCTCCTGCTGACCTAGACACCCATGGCCTCCTCTGGGTCTGGCGCCTTGGAGAAGGAGCTGGGACGTCCCAGTTATAGCTGCCTCTGGACAGGCAGGTGTGGAGGGCCAGCACAGCACTCACCGCCACGTGTGCTGCTGGACATGCCCAAGGATTCCTGCTGTCACTCCCATTTCCTGTGCCCTGCGTCACTGGTGCAGATCTGCTATGGGGCTGCCTAGCCTGTGAGCCGTGATGCCAGGACCAGTGGGCCAGTTAATAACCAGCCCAAAGTCAGCACCCCACAGAAGTGGTCCTTGGACACTGGGAGCCACGAAAGCCCCTCCTGGTGGAATTCAAGCTCTCCAAAGACATCAGCCTTGAATCTTGTCTCATGTGACCCTGTCCTGCTGATAAGGCTTGTGCTGGGGGGGCTGGGTCATTTAGTGGAGGGGGGCAGACCCCTGGGGGACCTCCAGCCGGAGAGTGGGTTGCCCAGTAGAGAGGGGATGCCTGTTACTCTTGGAGTGTCCAGTGTATGCCCGGCACTGTACTAGGACATTTATAGACAAAACGGCAATTTTTAAAAAGCACCACCCACAGTGGACCTGTCCAGTATGACAGTGTAAGGGTGGACAAAACATGCCTGGCATCTGACAAGCCACAGAATGTGCACCACAGGGAGCCAGCCTGGACCAGGACATAAATGTGGCTTTCAGATACAATGTATTCATATCATACATCACTGACTACAATGTACCACACTGGGGGAAATGAGAGAATAGGGGTATAGGGGTATAGCCGACCCTGGGGGAAATGAGAGAATAGGGGTCACCTGGAATGTCCCCCAGACTCTCTGGAGTCCTGACTGGGAGCTGAGAGCAAGTCTTCCCAGCCACCAATCATGCCCAAAGGTGTGCCCAGACCAGGGCCTGGCACCGTCAGACCTTCTGTGTTCCCGTCCTGTGGGCATGTAATGACATCTCACTTTGGATCTGGTTTGCACGACCCTGACTGCACCTAGACACTGCTCACACATTCATTCGTTACTTGGAATCTGCTTTTATGAAGAGCCCAAGTGCATGTTCTCTGCAGGGATTCCTCCCTGGTGTTCTCAGTAATGACATGTTTCTGTCACCAACCCCCAAAATGAAAAACAGCTGAGAAATTGGGAAAATGAGAAAGAGTATCACCATTCTCCAATGATAATTAAGCACAGCAGGCAACATGGAGAGATTACGGGTTGGAAGGAACCCAGCGATGATGGCATTGAAAGAGACAGCAGGACATGTGACACTTGGAGCCCATGGGGCAGGTCCACATCTCTGGGATCGGGGCGGAGGGCAGAGGAGGGGGATCCTGGAGTTGTTTTCCCTGATCTTAGGGTAGAGACTGTGTCACAACTGTGCACATGGTCTGCCACAAGTGGTGAGTCATTCTCACAAGTAAAATACGTCTACACATGTACCCACGCTGTACATATCCTACGAGCAGCGTTCCAGTGTACCAAGAAATAACAAGTTATGGAAGACACATAAGCCCTAAAATTGGCAATTCTGACACCTGATTCTGTGTGGTGCCACCATCATTTCCAAAAGCTCTGAATGCAGCACTCTCTCTGGCGTGTGAACATTCACTGTAAGGGCTCTTGGATCTTTGAAGAGACCTAAGAGAAAATGCAAACAGAAGCCGTGGACATTACTGTAGAATACTCCAAGCGGAATCAGAAACTGATCTAAACTGCAATTAACAAAAGCCAGTCTCGGCGGCAGGTCATAATCGGAACCAGCAGACCAAACATCACCTTTAGAAAGGAAAACGTGGGTGAAGCAACATGCCCTTGACACACCCCAATGCCCAGTCACAGACTTGGTGGGTGCACTTGGCAATCCAGCCAGCGCAACTGCAAAATAAATGTCTCCACGTCCAGATCATTTGTTATGAAACAGAGATCAAGACCTTCAGATGGGGCCGTTAGTGCCTTGTGATTTTTAAAGTTTCATTGTAAGATTGACAGCTTTCAATGACCAAATATTTTTGGTCCTTCAATTTTTCAAGTGATTTTTAAGATTTGTTTTGTGTGAACATGTCTATTTTCTCTTATCAAATGTCTGAGTCAGGTATAGACGCATGTGAAAGGCCACAGATTGCATAGCACTGTCAAGGTAGTTTGATGTAAAACAATCAGCCATGCATTCGTCAGTAAGTCTTGTTTTACAGAACACTCTGGAACTTTTCATATAATCCTATCACAGAACAATGACTTGCTGTTCACTGTTAATGTCTTACCTAAGGTGTTTTGGAAGACATAGAGCAATTTATATCTTCAGGCATACTGTGGTTCCCAGATCCAAAGACCAATACCTGCTGGAAGTTGGTCTCCTGGCCTGAGCTGAGGGGCAGGAGACCACAGGGGCCAGAGAACTGGACAGGACAAAAACACAGAGTGAGAGGGCCTGAGAGACCTGGGAGGAGTTGGGTCCTGGAGACAGTGACCCGGACCGGCAGGCGGGTTCCCTGGGTCTGCATGAGTGACCAGAAGGATTTAGAAGAACCAAGACAGACTAGGTGCAGTGACTCATACCTGCAATCCCAGCACTTTGGGAGGCCAAGGTGGGAGGATCACTTGAGGTCAGGAGTTTGAGACCAGACTGGGCAACAAGCAAGACCCCTTCTCTACAAAAAATTTAAACAAAAACAATTTAAAAAGCTAGGTGTGGTGGCACATGCTTGTAGTCCCAATTACTCGGGAGGCTGAGGTGGGAGGATCACCTAAGCCCAGGAGGTCGAGGCTGTGGTGAGCCATGATCTTGTCACTTCATTCCAGTCTGGGCAACAGAATGAGAACCCTGACTCGGTAAAAAATTGTAAATAAAGAACCAAGACAGGACAGACATTTGGGTTCAGAAGATTCACGTTATACCTCACAAGCCCATGGACATAGTAACATGGTCATGGGCACTAAGACTGGGCCTCAGAGGGTGTGCTCGCATGCCACCTCTGGCTGCTGACACAAGCCCATCTGACTGGACCCCTCAGGCCATGCAGGTGGCCTCAGCTCCTCCAGACAGATAGTCCCACCCCTGCCTCACACACCCAGGCTGAGGCGGGCTGGGTGGGAAGTGGACGGCTGCTCTCTACACCATGGTCCAGTTTGGCCTGGGCCAAGAAGCAGCCTCCCAAGCCATGTCTGCAGTGGCCTCCAAGCGACCTGGAAGCAAAGCCCCGCATAAACACACGCTATTTTTCTTTGAGGCTTTTGAGTGCTTATCCATGTCATAAATTGTCACCTACTTACACTGAGGGGCTGCAGGCCTCCTTCCAGGGAGGTCTCAGGCTCTCCCGGCACGGGGCCGCGGGGGTTTCTCGGTGGCTCCCAGGAACCAGGGGTGACTCCCATGAGGGGAATCCAGGGAAAACACCGGGGTAGAACAGCTGGCTCCGTGGGATCCCTCACTCACTCACTCGCTTGCTTGCCCCGGGCCAGGGCCTCCGCTGGGAGCCCCAGATGTGCCAAGGCCAAGAGCAGGGGCAGGCAGACACCGAAAAGCACAGTCTCCTTTTAGACACATGCTGAACTATGCACAGATAAAATGATGGGCACCTAACCAGGAGGAAGAGAAGGAGCCGGGGCCACACGAGGGGTAGACCTGACTGTGGCAGATGGGCACCAGGGCCGGGGGTGGGCACACAAGCTTCGTTACCTTGTTCGATCCACCTTCGAGTAGAAATGTCCTTAAAGAGTCTGACACCCACAATAACAGTGATGATGGGGCCATGCCGTGACTAGTGAAGGGCCCGAGCTCTCAGACCGCCTGGCTCAAAGCCCAGCTTGGGGTGTGAATTCAGGCAACGGTCTCAACCCCTCTGTGCCTCAGTTTCCTTGTCTGTAAGCCAGGTGTGACAACACGACTGTCTCGTAGAGCTGTGGGTGTTCAATCAGTGGCTGAGGAAAACAGGGCATGCTCAGAAGAGTCAGAGCTTGTCAGCTCTCTGTGCTGGAGAGATTCTCTTCATTTTCTAGCTGACGCCACTGAGAGTCAGAGTGGTAAAGAGACTTGCTCAAGACCACAAAGATAAGGAAATGGCAGAACTAGGATCAGAACCCCATCCAGGGGCCTCCAAATTCTGCTTCAGTGAGAGATTAGGTGGGAACGGTGTGGCAGGAATGGGATGCCTGGCCTGCTTGGATGAACACAGTGGCTGGCAGAAGTGACCTCACCAGAGGCTGCTGAGAGTAAAGGTCTTCCTCCTCAGAAATGTGGGTATCTTCTCCTCCCAGTAACTGTGGCATTGGGAGGGACTGGCACAGGGTCCAAGCCTGCAGGCCTTTGACAGAAGCAGAGGGATTGGGTAAACTCAGGGTAAACGCCAACGTCAGGCCTCCAGGAATGGGTTTTCACCATCAACCATGCCACGAGGGTGAGCTCTTAGTGTTCCTCAGTGTCATCACTTAGACATCACTTCCCCAGGATTCTCCCCCACCTCCACAGCCCACCATCTCTCAAAAGTTAAGCACAGAATTAGTATATAACCTCGTAATTCCACTCCTGTGCGTGAACCTGGGAGAAATAAGAATTAGGGTTCAAGCAAAAATATATACGTGGATATCCACAGTGGCATTATTTACAATAACAAAAAAGGGTAGAAACAACCCAAATGTGCATCAGCAGGTGACTGGATATGCAAACCATAGTATGACCTTATGACGGAATAGTATTCAACCACAAAAAGCAATCATGTTGGCCGGGCATGGTGATTGACATCTATAATCCCAGCACTTTGGGAGGCCAAGGTACGAGGACTGCTTGAGCCCAGGAGTTCAAGATCAGCCTAAGCAACAGAGCGAGACCTCATTGCTACAGAAAAATCAAAAAGTCAGTCAGGCAGGGTGATGCATGCCTCTAGTCCCAGCTACTCAGGAGGCTGAGGCAGAAGGATCACCTGAACCCAGGAGGTCAAGGTTGCAATGGCCATGATCATGCCACCGCACTCCAGCCTGGATGACAGAGAACTCGACTCAAAAAAAAAAAAAGCATCAAAAACTGATTCAGGCTACAACATGAATGCACTTTGAAAATATGTTAAATCAAAGTTGCCAGTCACAAAAGGCTGCATACTGCCTGACTCCACTTATATGAAATGCCCAGAATAGGCAAATCGATAGAGACAGAAAGCGGTTAAATAGTTGCCAGGGCTGGGGGTAGGGAGACGGGGAGGGAATGCCTCACGGGTACAGGGTTTCCTCTTGGGGGTGATGAAAACATTTTGGAACTAGACAGAGGCGGCGTTTGGGCAACACTGTGACTATGCTAAACATTACTGAGTCACTTCGAAATGGTTAATTCTACGTTGTGTGAATTTCACCTCCAGAGAAAAAAGAAAGGCAGACCAAGGTCGGGACAGCTTGAAGCCCTGGAAAGTCGATTATCCTGTTCCTGGCATCATACAAGCGGCAGGGCTGACGCGAGGTGGGAAGGTGGTGGAGGTAGCGGTGCTGGCCGGGAACACGGGGCGCGGCCCTCAGGCTCGGGGTTTAGGGTGACAGGAAGCCTGAGCAATATCACAAGTCAGGGTTTTCTGACTGGCGTTCTTGTCCTGCACAGAGCAAAGCGGATTGAATGTCCTCAGCGTGTGGGAGGCTGGGCCTTTCCTGCTGCCAGGCTCTGCCAGCCGGAGGCCCCTCGTTTGACGCTGGCCTCAAATCACTCAATGAAAAAAATTAGGTCTCAACATTTTTAGCAAAAACCAAGCTGGAACCAGCATCAAACATGAGCCGGAGGATTTCGGTAACTGCAAAGAAAACACAGACGGACAAATTTCTTGCATGGCTGAAGTAATTGAAGGGATATTTCCTCTTCTGGGACCGACACTGGAGCCCCGTGGCACAGCTGCAGGCAGCGAGGGTCTGCTCGGCTCCCACCAGCCCTCCCAGCCTGGGGAGTGTCCCCTGTCCCTCCCACGCACACGTCCAGCCTATCTGCTACCGGGCTCTGCAGAGGGAGAGATGACAGCCCTGGAGGGTGGACCCCAAGACTCCTGGATCCTGCTCTCCTGAAAGCAAGCGCCTGCAGCTCAATAAACCCCCAGAACTGCTTTCCCACAGCTCCAGGGGCACTGAGCTAGAACTGGGTTTTGGGGGAAGGTTCTGCCTGGGCCGGTGAGTGAGATTGTTCATCCACCTTTTAGTAAGAAACTGTGGGTTGCCAACATGCCCTAGGGACACTGGGATATGGGGAATAATCCCACACACAGATGTGCCTGACCCAGAGAGGAAGAGATCTCCTGCCCTGGATGTCTGAAAGCTCCCAACCTTTCTGAGCTGCAGCTTTCTTTTATTTATTTATTTATTTTTTATTTTCAGAGATAAGATTTCACTGTGTTGTCCAGGCTGGTCTTGAACTCCTAAGCTCAAGCAATCCTCCCACCTCAGCCACCCAAAGTGCTGGGATTACAGGCATGAGCCACCACGCCTGGCTGCAGTTTTCTTATTCGTATAGCAGTGGCACCCATATACCCTCTCAGGTTGTAATGAGAATTCAGCTGGTTTCCTCTCCTGGGTCTCCCTACCTGGTCCTCTCTCCTCTAAACATTCTTTCCCATGCCAACTCCATCATCCTTTGAGTCTGGCTTGGAGCCCGAATATCTCAGGGCTGCCTGACTCCCAGCCTGGGGTCAAGCCCTGACCACCCTCCCACCCACCTTCCTCTGATGGAGACCTCATGCTCCCTGAATTGTCTACAGATAACCCGTCTGAATAACCCATCTAGAGATCACTTGCCTATTCATCTCTGCAAAGTCCCTTCCACATGGAAGGTTATATATTTGGGTTCCAGGAATTAGGACATGGACTCTTTGGGGGACTATTTTCTGTCTACCCCAGGTGGGAAAGCTACTCCCACATCTTCAGACTAAACAGACACAATTTATGTGGTCCCCACAGAACAGTGTACTTGGTAGGAAGAAAGATAATAAAATAACAAGTAGAGCTGGGCAGAGTGGCTCACGCCAATAATCCCAGCACTTTTGGAGGCAGAGATGAGAGGATTGCCTGAACCCAGGGGTTCGAGATCAGCCTGGGCCACCTGGCGAGATCTCATCTCTACAACAAAATCAAAAAATTAGCCAGGTGTGTGGTGCATGCCTATAGTTCCAGCTACTGGAAAGACTAAGTCGAAAGGATAGCCTTAGCCCAGCAGGTTGAGGCTGCAGTGGTGGTGTGCATGCCACTGCACTCCAGCCTGAGCAACAGAGTGAGACTGACTCAAAAAAAAAAGGAATAGATAATCACCTTAAGGGTGGCTAACTTTTCTGTCTCGATAACGACAAGGATGCAAGCATTACATACAGAGCACTGACTACATGCTGGGCATTTTGCTGACCACTCATAGACACGGCCACATTCTGTCAAACAATGATGTTATTTTGCAGACTGTGTCTTTCTATCCCCACCTAACAGAAGTAGAAACTGAGGCTTGGAAGGGCTCCATGACTTACCTGTGGGTTCACACTGGTATTGACTACACTGTGTTGTAGACGGGGACCCACGCTCATGGTCCACCAACCTGCCCTGTGAGCTGAGACAGAAAGCTGAAGATGGTGTGAGAAGTGTCTGCCCAGGAGAGGAAGAGAAGAGCCTGTCTCCTTTCCCAGTGAAAGCTCCTTTCCCAGCAGGCCTTGGGGATGCCACTGCGGGGGAGATGCGTTTGCACCTGCCTGCCGGCCTGGCCTGTAATAATATCTGACTGAAGCCTCCCCTTCCTGCTCCTTGGCCAAATGAGCACAGGTAAAAGGGATTCCCACAAGCTACGGGGCAAACACAGCCCACCTGGACCACTCAAGCCCAGAAACAAACCCTGCAGCCAGTGGAATGGCCTAGAGCCTGCGGCACTAGATGGCTGTCTCGGGTCTCCCCTGGGAAAGGGAATTCTTCCTTTGGCTATAACTGGTCTCTACAGTCCTAGCTGCAGTTCCAAGGGGTCATCCTCCTCTCTCTACTGAGAGGGGTCTAGTGCACGCGTGCTCTGGAGGCATCAGTGTATCAGTGTCCACTTGCGGGTGTTTCTGTGATCCAGGACTCATGTCTCCAGAAGGCATTTGAGAAGGAGGCCAGGAAGGTCTCGGAGTGCCCAGACATAAAACCAGCCCCAGCCCAAGTCTGTGGGCTTTGTGGACACCTCTCTCATTCATCCTTTGTTACTTCCTTTTTGCTTAAAGACAATTCTATCATGCTTGGCGATTTTGTCCATCAACATCAGAGTTAGAAAGAAAAAGAAAAAAGGAAAATCAGACTTGATAGATTCATGAATTATATCAAGGACCTCTAATGGCTCTCTCTCCCACTCCCTCTCTCTCCATATATAGAGACATATAGGTAGAGATAGAGACAAAGACAGAGACGGAGACAGAGGTCAGACATGGTGGCTCACACCTGCAATCCTAGCACTTTGGGAAGCCAAGGCAGGAGGATCACTTGAGGCCAGGAGTTCAAGACTAGCTTGGGCAACAGAGTGAACCCCTAAAGAAAAACATATACCGATACAGATATAGATATTAATAAAGATATAGACACAGATCACCAAGAGTCTTCCCATTTTAGTCAAGAAAGAAACATTGCACAAACATGGGCTTTGAAGTCAGCTGGACTTGGGATGCAAACTTGCCTCTGTTTTTGAGACTTGATTTGATTCATCTCACTTGTCGGGGTCTCCGTTCTGTCATCTCTAAATGGGGGCGTGTTTATATATATACACACACAGATATAAATTATGCGTTATTCATATATATGCAATATATATGTTAGACATATATAAATATACAATAAAGGGGACAGAGACATGAACCTTGCAGTCAGGAGACACTTGCCTGGGAGACACTACTCCCCTGCTGGTCAGCAGTCCCCAAGGGCACTGTGACCTTCTGCAGTAATGGATTAGTGGGCATGCGGCATGATGATCTTGATCAAGTCAAGATCCATTTCCATTTTCCTTCTATAAAATCTGAGACAAAGCTCACGCACCAACAAGGTTGACTTTCCCAGCTTAAAAGCAAAAATACGCAATAAAGCCTGGAGTCGAGAATGCGGACTCTCACTGTAGCCTGAGACCCTTGTGTGGCCAGAGACTAAGAACCGCCACAGACACCACAACCCTAACCATATCTCAATCCTGTCCCTGGGTCCCCAGGGTGATTGGGAAGGAGCTTCCACCAACACGTGTCAAGCACCATGCTGGGGTCCTGGGAAGCTATGCTATGTGGTTGTCACAACTCCCCCATGTGGCTGGCACCATGTCTCCCATTTTAGAGTTAACAGAGCTGAGACCCAGACAAATAGATGAGTCAGATACAAAGTTACAAGAGTAACAACGGAGAGGCGAGGTCGCTCCCAGGTCCAGCCAACTGCAAGTCCAAATTTTTCTCTAACATTTCTTTCTGCACTTGACCAACTTGATGATGGCGAGCTCACCCTCTCCTGAGGTATTTCATTCTATCTGTCAAGTTTCATTTGAGAAAATGGGGATGAGAAGGCGTGGAGTTGAATCTTCCCAAATCCCCACATAAAAACAGAGCAACTGGGAAGTAAAGCCAAAACCCTTAGACAACCTTCGCCACAAATCCAGGAGAGGAAGAAGCTACCCCCTAAGCTCCAGATACGAGCGGGTGGTGGCAGGCAGCACATTCCAGTGTTCGTGTGTCACCAGCATGCATGTGGGCACAGCAGAGGGGAGTACTGGGCACCTGCCGGGCCAAAGACCAGGGAAGCTCAGCATGGCCACAGACCCACAGAGCACAAGAGATCCCACCAGGAACAGTGGTAGAAGAGAGAGGTGATTCCAACTACCAGCAGATGGTGTCAAGGAGCCCAGAGATGGGGTGAGGGAGCCGGGGCAGGTTGACTCCCAAGAATTCTCCAGACTGAAGGTCAGGACTCCCCTCCAGGGAAGGACCCTTCTGAGAGCAGAGACAGCATTGAGGTAATGGGGAGAAAAGAGACAAAAGAAGAGATGGTCCAGATAAAACAGGGAGGAAAACAGGGCCAGGAAATACCAGAGAGCCAGCTGGTAACAAGCAGGGAGACAAAAGTTGATAAAATAGAGGGAGCTCCCTGAGGTTAGCTCAGCTATCTGAAGCAGTCTCCTAAAAATTGAGAAAAATCAGATACACTTTTTTTAAAAAGGGAAAAAACATCATTGAGTTAACTGTGATACAAATTATTACAAGAAGGATGTTCAGAAAGAGCGAGCCTGTTTAGCCCGTGACCAAAGTTGCCCACAGCCTGTTTTGCAGGATCCATAAGCTAAAAATGTGTCTCACACCTTTAAAGAGTTGTTTAAAAGAGAAAGAATATGTGACAGAGATTGTATGTGAACAACAAGCCTAAAATATTTACTATTTTTTCCTTTATAGAAGAACTTTGCTGACCCTTTCAACAATTAACAAAGCATGCCAGAAAGAAACAACCTTTAGGGACCAAAAAATCCCACAAAATTGTGATGAACTACTTCAAACTGAGCTAAAAGAGGTTGGGCATGGTGGCTCATGCCTGTAATCCCAACATTTTGGGAGGCTGAGGGAGGAAGATTGCTTGAGCCCAGGAGTATGAGACCAGCCTGGGCAACACAGCAAGACCCCATCTCAACAAAAAGAATCAAAAAATTGGCCAGGCATTGTGGCATGTGCTTGTAGTCCCAACTACTTGAGAAGCTGAAGTGAAAGGATCACCCGAGCCCAGGAGGTTGAGGCTGCAGTGAGCCATGATCATGCCACTGCACTCCAGCCTGGACAACAGAGTAAGACCCTGACTCAAAAAAATAAATAAATAAAAGTGAACTAAAAGATGATTAAAGTCATGAAAGGACAACACACACTGGAATTAGGAAAATCTCACAAATTAGCTGAAAGGAGTCAAGAAGAAAAAAGGATCATTTCAGAAATGAAGACTAAACTAGAAGAAACGAGGATAAGATAACCACAACAAACAAAGGCTTGAGATGAATTAAGAGTGAAAAAGAGGGAGCTTTTTAAAAATCCTTTTTAGTAAGAACTCAAGAGGAAGAGAAAAATACTAAAGATAGGCAAAGAAGGTCCAACAGACAGTTAAGAAGTCCCTGAGGAAGGAAGTCAAAGAGGGGGAACAGAACAAGTACTAACCACATAATTCCATACAATTTTCCTGAAATTAAGAATATTTGAAGTTCTATATTAAAAGGCCATGCTATGTTCCTGATAATATTGATCAAAATGACCAACTCCAAGACATTCTCAAGCTCCTGGCCTCAAGAGATTCCCCCACCTCGGCCTCCCAAAGGACTGTGATTACAGATGTTAGCCACCACACCTGTCCTTCAAGATATTTTCCTTTACCTGAACTGTAAAGGAAAATGTAAAAATTATTTGGACCACTAAGCAAAAAGAGCATGTGATTTGTGGAGGAAAGAAAACTAGATTTCATCACACTTTTTAATAGTAATACTCAATGCCATAAAAAAAAAAAAAAAGGGAGAAACGTATTCAAAATAGTCACACACAAAAAATTTGAGTCAAGGATTTTATATTCGGTAGATCTGATCTTTCAAAAAAAAAACACAGATAAACTATAATTAGTGTAAAAGAACTCGGAGAATATTGCTCCCATGATCCCTTAGTGGACAGTCAGCTAGAGAATGAACTTCATTCAGTAAGATGACTAGAAAGACATTCTCACGGGCTGGTGGTGAGTGTTGAATGTATACTCACAGTTATCCCTGCATCATGGTGCTTTGGTGAACAATAAACCATAAAACAATGGTGGTCTCATGAGACCCTCTGGGGATAAACATTTCTGCTGCTGAATGTGATAGCACAACGCATTCCTCACGTGTCTGTGGTGATGTTTGAGTCGACAAGACTTACCAGACATGTAAACGTCTGGCACATGCAAATAGCACCGTACATTATATTTGACCATGATATGACTTCATCACTGGCTTGTACATGAGGTCCGACAAGTAGGTTTGCAAACAATCCTAGAAAAAAAAAACATCCTAGAAAAAGTCCTATGTACCTCATTGCTGAATATCACTACGGTCACCTTCGAAGTACTCCCCTTGGGAAGCTATGCACCAACGCCAGCACCTAGTCCACCCATCGAGGCGATTTTGGAACTCTTTGTTTGGAATGGCATCAGAACTGTCATCGTTAGTTGTTGGGGTCTGGCAATTAAGTCCGTGAACTTTCACTGTGCGTTTACGTTGGCAGCACTGTATTGGAACACCCTCCCTGATCTGGTCCCCAGTGACTTTTTTATTTACCCAGAGATAAAGGAAATATTGAAAGGAAGTCATTTGATGACATTCAGGACATCAAAGTAATACAATGACAGCCAGAGACTCCCTACTGGTCAGTATGAGACAATTTGAGATTCAGTCAGGACAGGAATTGCAACGGGTTGAAACTCATTAATTATGTTTATTTTATTTTATTTTTTAATAGACAGGGTCTCACTCTGTCTCCCAGGGTGGAGTGCAGTGGTACAATCATAGCTCACTGCAGCCTCCAACTTCTAGGCTCCAGCTATCTGCCCCCTTCAGCTTCCTGGGTAGCTGGGACTACAGTCACATGCCACCACATCCTACTAATTTTTTAAAATGTGTATAGAGACAGGGTCTCACTATGCTGTCCAGGCTGGTCTTGAACTCCTGGTCTCCCAAAACACTGGGATTATAGGCATGAGCCACCGCCCCAGCCAATTATGTTTAAATCTACACATTAATCGTTTTTTAAAATATAAAAACCTTATTGCCCACATTTTGAGAATGAAAAGGAATCAACTTCTCACCTTCAGAACTGGGCAAGTGAAGGGAAGGAATCAAAGCCTCGTCCCACCTTTGCTGTGTGAACCACACCCCCCAGGTCACCAGATGACAGTGGACGAACCACACCTCTGCATGAACCGACTCCAGCTCGTAGGACAAAAATGCAGCAACAATCAGATCCACAATTCTGCCACCCCCAATGAACCATAAAAAGCCACGACGCATCAAGGGTGATGTCATCAAAAAAGGGTGAAAAACAAAGGAACAACCCAGAAGGAAAAACATGAGAACACACTCGAGCAGGTGGGAAAATGCCGATTCTGGAAACGCACAATAGTCATCTCATTCCCAGTCAACACCCACGTGTGTGGGAACACACCAGCCCACGTGTCAACATAGGCTGAGGCACGGCGAAGGTAACCGCACTCATGCCTTGGAAGCAGGACCTTTACCTAACCATCAAGGACACGAAAGCCCTTGCATTCATCTAGAAGCCTCACGCTCATAACGGTCACCTATCATGTAGGAATGGTGATGCTGTGCTTAATGTGAGTGCCTTGTGGCCAGGGCCGTTCTGTCATCCCTCATGTCTATTTTTGGTCTTGGTCCCCGAGGCAGCTGATATTCATTTTCAGGAAACCGATCTACGAAAAGTAGACCCGCTTTTGTGCTGAAGGCAGAGGGGCTGCGTGTGGGTCGGGGTTTTGCTCTGCCCAAGCTGCGAACACCTGCAGGTCCGCAAGAGAATTCATTCTGCAGGAAAGGGCCCCCGCCCTAATTAGATTTCGCTTGGCTTATTAGTAAATCTCATTCCCTGACTTAATGAGAAACAAAAGTCATGTGATAAAAAAGTCACGAGCAATAAAATGTTAACTAAATGTATACAGCAGAGGGCTGGGAATTTTCCCTCCATATCAGCAGAACTGAAATCCACCATGGAAACAGGAATTGCTATAAATGGCCTCAGACCTGAGCAGGGAGAGCTTTTTATATTCAGGATGTAGCTTATTCCAGGGAGAGCACACACGAGTTAGATGTTTAAAGAGCTAGAAGTGTGTCCAGATCTTTTCTAATTGGGACAGGAATAATAACTCAGATGAACTGCATGCTGCCTACAGCTTTTAACACATTCGCTGATAGGGTCAGCTATTATTACTGATGGGGAAAACTGAGATTCAAAAGGGAGAAGGACTTACCTGAGGCTACTCAGAAGATGATTGGCGCGAGAGGGTTCAGCCTCCCCGCCAAGACGGTTGGACCCAGCACACATGTGACTCTTAACACCAACACACTGTGGAAGAATGAATGATAGAATCATTCCCACCATGACAGTCATGAGGCAGGAGAATGGCTCTTCACAGGGGCGAAGAGACACCCCCAGGAGGCCACATGGAACTAGAGGACAAAAGTGCTTTCAGCCACCACTTTTTGATGGGTTTTACCACAGCATTTTATTGGGTTGGTGCATATGTTTGTAGTGTTTTTTCACTTGCCCGTGGAATGCAAATGGCACACGATAGTTGACCAGGCACAGTTCCTTCCATCTACCAATTCTCAGGTTGAGTGACATGGATCACTGTGGATTAAATGAGTGGCTTTCTTCAACCAGGGAGAAAATGACTCTCACCTGGTGGTTAGTGTTTCTCACAGTGGGATGGATGCCGGGTCCTTTGGCCTGCTCAGTCTCTGCTCACCCTGAGGCACCCTCTCCCATGGCATGAGGTCCCTAAGTGCTGTGCCACAAGTCCCCCTGCAGGGTTGCATCTGGGACCAGCTGGGCCAATGAGATCATGAGGTTCTTCTCTTGAATCTGTCACCCCCAGTCTCTTTCCCCAGGTCCTGGGACTTCACAGAGCCCACATGGGAACGGCCAGGTCCTTGAGGTCCTGGGAGTCTATGGAGCCCCCGCAGGGATGGCCGTGCCCCTGATATTCCTTGGAGCCCAGGCAGGGACAGTGGGTCCTTGAGGTCCTGGGAGCCCACGGAGCCCACACAGGGACAGCTAGGCCCCTGAGGTCCCAGGCTCAGATGCTGATGCCTGAGGCTGGAGGGTTTCCCTGCCTGGAATCCAAAGTGCTGGCTCTTCTCCTGAATCTGTCGCCCCTAGTCCCCTTCTCCAGGATAATCCCTTTTCCTGTCTTTGAGTGTGGAATGGAGAATTAGTTGGGACTCCTAGCTGAACGTGCCAGGATCCCATCACAAACCAGCTTCACTGAAAAGGCCACTGGTTGGTTGCCATCACTGGAAAGTCAATGGTGTGAGTCTGGTCTCCATCATGGTTGGGTCTGGGGCTGCAACGGAAGCTGTCAGGGATCAATCTCTCTCTCTAGCTCTTCCTCCCTCCCTCTTCCCCGCCTTTCTCTCTCTCTCTCTTCCCCCTCTCTCCGCCCCCCCTCTAGCTCTTTCCCTCTCTCCCCCCCACTCTTCCTCTCTCTCTCTTTCTCTCTCTCCCTCTCTTTTAAAATGTGTATAGAGACGGGGTCTCACTATGCTGTCCAGGCTGGTCTTGAACTCCTGGTCTCCCAAAACACTGGGATTACAGGCATGAGCCACCGTACCCAGCCAATTATGTTTAATCTACACTCTCTCTCTCACTGTCTCTCTTTCCCTCTCTCTCTCCCTCTCTCCCTCTCTAAGTCTTTTCCTTTCTCTCTCTTTCCCCCTCTCACTCTCCCTCTCTTTTTCTCTCTCTCTTCCTCTTTCCCTCTCTCTCTCTCACTTTCTCTCTCCCTCTCTCCCTTTACTTCTCTCTCTCTTTTTCTCTCTCTCCTTCTCTTCCCCTCTCTCACTCTCCCTCCCTTTCTCTCTCTCTCCCCCTCCCTGCTTCCCCCTCCCCCTCCCTCTCTCCCTCCTCCTCTCTCTCCATCTCTCTCCCCCTCCCCTCTCTCTTTCTCATTCTCCCTTCCCTCTCCTTCTTTCTCCCCTCTCTCTCCTTCCTTCCCTCCATCTCTCTCCCCCTCCCTCTCCCTCTGCCTCTCCCTCCTGCTCCCTCCCCCCTTCCCTCCCTCCCTCTCC
The DNA here is from genome assembly GCF_000164805.1 of Carlito syrichta. Lineage (NCBI taxonomy): Eukaryota > Metazoa > Chordata > Mammalia > Primates > Tarsiidae > Carlito > Carlito syrichta. The sequence goes on from NW_007248433.1 coordinate 425,416, forward strand.
TGCCCCCTCCCCTCTTTCTCTCTCCCTCCCTCACTCTCTCCTCCCTCCCTCTTTCTCCTCTCTCCTCCTCCTCCCCGTTGCTCTACGCTGGTCACCTTGATTTTGTTCTCAAATAAAAACGACCCTTGGCAGCACAGGTCCTCCAAGCCCAAACAAGCTGGAGTCCCGGAGAAGGGGCCACAGCTTTCCCATGGCTCTGGGGAAAGGCCTAGGGGTTGGCGGGTTGGCTGGAAGATTCCACAACTGCTTTAGGGCCACACGGTAGTGGGGTGGGGAACTCACCCGGGGCACATGCTCTCTACAGACCAGGAGCAGACCCAGACATCCCAGAACCACACAGATGACTGCAGTATAGGTTGTGGGCTCTCCCGAGGAGGGGACAACTGACAAATGTCTCCCTCAAAAAAGGTCAGTACAGTGATGATGCTCTGAGACCCTACCTCAGACCAGTTACACCAAATCAACTCCTAACAGCAGAGACTCTGAGCGAAATTGGAGCTTGGGGAGCGTGGAGCTGTGAAGAAGCTTCCAGAAAAGACAGCCCATGGGGGGAAGGGGACAGTCTTCCAGGCATCACAAGAGTCAATGGCTGGGCTGGGCAGGGGACCTGAAGACAGCCCACCCTTGGGTCTGGGGCTTCCAGGGGCCATGATGGGAGATGTTGTCCAGGAGGGACATGTGTCCAGACCATGGTCACTGCAAGAAAAGCAAGAAGGGCCTGCAGGAACCCGAAGAGCCAAGTCCACCCACACAGAACCTCCCCAGGCAGAGGCTGCCTCCACATCCCTTAGCAGAGCAAGGACACCGCCCATGAGGATGCCTGCAGGGACTGACACCATGTGGTGCCTCCGCCCTCGCAGCTGTCTCTCCTCTGAATGTCCAGTGATGAGCTCTGGGGCCACCAGCATCCCCTGCACCTCCGTCCATGATGTTTCCCTCCCTCCTCTCCAGCCACAGACAACCACCCCAGGGCTGCTCTAGGATAGCCAGGGAACAAGGCTGGCTGTGCCCATCAGAGGCCAGCAAGGAGGCCAGCCCTGTCCCAGCCTCTACACCCAGGCTGACCCTTCCACGTCCTCCACCCTGGTCATCAACATTGGATCCCAAAGAAACAGTCCATGGGACCCACACAGACCCACTGGGCATCTCCAGGGCCTCTGTCTCAGCCCCTCGAAGGACATGCCACAAGTCAGGGCTCTGAACCCCCTGTCACCTCCCCACCCTCATCCTTACCCACTATATTTACTCTGCTCCAGCTGCATCAGACACTGTGGGGGCTTCCCAGGCACCTGGGCCAGCAGCCAGCACTTTCCCCATCTCTGCCAAGGCTTCCTCCAGGACCACACCCAGGACAGGCATGAATGTCTGGAGTTAGCATCCCTGAAAGGATGGAGAAGGAGTTGATATACCCCAAAAGCAGCCATTGGACACTACCTAGTCCTGTCATATTCTCTTAACATTACCTAACTTGCCCTCTAATCAAGGGCAGAACCAGGTTCTCAGAGGTAGCTATTGATAATTGTCTTACAACTCCTTCTCCAGCTTGTTTTGTACTAATTAGCTTTTCTATTCCAAGTATTTGCATAAGAAGAAAGTTAACTTCAGAAAAAAGTTAACTTAATCAGCTCCTCCTGACCTTGGTGACACAGACTCCACCACCATGGCAGCAGTCATGTGACTAGCCCACCCATCTGCCTGCTGTCCTTCCTTCGCCTGACATCATACCTTTACTCGCCTGTCCCCTTTGTAGAACAGATCACCACCCAGTCAACTTAAACGACCTGCCCCCATCAAAGGGAAGGTTTAAAAGCATTCAACCTCAAGCACCCATTCACCATTGTTCTGTTAAACTCTGCTGTGTCCACGTAGCTCTTTGAGCTATGGCCGCCATGTTTCCTAGCTTTGGCCCCTCCCCTACCTTGGGGAAAAGAATCTCCCTTCCCCCATATGCTTTCTAAATACACCATATTTTTCAATCCAACTTCTGTGCAATTCTTTTCATCTTTCCCGCAGCACTGGATGGCACACCCCAGTCTAACTTAACATTTTGGAAGCCCCACTGGGATTCTGACCTAACAGTCCCCAAGGGCACCTTCCTTACGGATGGGAGCAGGTGGGCAATGGCACATTGCTGACGTGGCTTCAATATGGTCCCTAAGGCCCCCAGAAAGATGAGTCCCAGCTGTGCCCAGCAGTGACCTTCCCCCGAGTGTGGCCTTACCTTGTCCTTCTCCTCCCCTGTCCCCCGACCCACCCCCATCAGAGTTTCCCAGGCCCACTCCCCTGAGGTCTACACCCCCATCTCAGGCTCTGCTCCAGGAGGCACCGAGAGAGTCAGGGTTTCTCCTCCTGTTCCCGCAGGAGCCCCTATGCACACACAGGTACCCCACACATATGATGAGAAACACAAATCCATGCACATGCCCAGAGAATTGATGCTTACGTGACATTATCTGACACAGATGGGCAATTTACACATCAGGAGCCTTGAAGAGCAGAGAGGGAAAAAGAAAATGACTTGCTAAGGCCACATAGTCCTTAACCATGGAGGAGCTGGGTCTCAGCCCCTGTCTCCAGACCTCCTCAGAGGCGTTTCCATCAGGCTAAGGAGGAAGCCTGGAGGAAGAGTGTGGACTCGGCACTCAAGTGAGACAGATGTGGTTAGGGTCACGAGAAAAGCATTCTGAAAATGCAAATGCCATACAGGTTGAGCTACTTGCACTCCCAGCAACAGTGTAGAAGCGTCCCCTTTTCTCTGTACCTGAACCAGCATCTGTTGTTTTTTGGTTAATTAATGATGGTCATTCCTACAGTGGTGCCTACACATGATGGAATATTATATTACGCAGCCATAGAGAAGGAAAAAAATCACGGACTTCGCAGCAAATTGGATGGAGCTGGAGACCATCATACTCAGTGATCTATCACAGAAGCAAAGAACATGTTCTACTGCATGTTCTCACAAGTGGGACCTGAACATTAATCACATCAGCACAAGGAAGGGATCAGCAGTTGCAGGACACTGTTTGGGGGTAGGGGGGCATCACAAAGCATACCTGGTCCTAAACCAGGGGAAATGAGGACCCATGGGAGGCCCACACTTTACCTGCATGTAGACCACTTGTGTACCTAATCCTGACTTGTACCCAACATCTCTATAATAAAGAAGAAAAAAAATCAAATGCTAGGGACCTCCCTTCCCAGAGCCTGTCCGGTCCATTCGTGCTTCTATAACAAAATAACACCTGAGACTGGGTCATTTATAAATAATCGAAATGTATTGCTCACAATTCTGGGGGTGGGGTAGTCCAAGATCAAGGCCACGGCAGATCTATGGCCAGTCCCTCCTTGCTGATGCCTTCTGTAATCCTCACATGGTAAAGGGGCAAGCAGGCTCCCTTGGGTCTCTTTAAAGAGATGGGGTCTTGCTCTGTCACCCAGGCTGGAGTGCAGTGATGTAATCCTAGCTCACTGTTGCCTCGAAATCCTAGGCTCAAGCAATCCTCTCGCCTTAGAATCCTGAGTAGTTGAGTCTACAGATGTGCAACAACACAGCCAGCTAATTTCCTTTTCTTTTTCTTTTTCTTTTTTTTTTTTCGGTAGAGACAGGGTCTCACTATGCTGCCCAGGCTGGCTTCAAACTCTCACCATCAAGTAATCCTCCCACCTCAGCCTCCCATAGTGCTGGTTTGACAGGCATGAGCCACTGTCCTCAGCTCCTGATCCCATTCCTGAGGGAGGTCCTCATGACCAGATCACCTCTCAAAGGCCCCACCTCCTAATACTATTTCACTGGAGACAAGTTTTAACATGGGAATTTGGAGAGGACACAGACATTCAGACCATAGCCAATTCTGACTTAATCAGTCTGTGTTGGGACCCAGACATCTTTAATTTTTTTTATTTTTTATTGTCATAAAGATTTTTTTATTTTTTATTGTCATAAAGATACAAGTCAAGATTAGTTATTCAAGCAGGCTTTGTGCTGGTGAGGTTTGGGCCACCCACTGGTCCTCACTTCCCCTGATCTAGGACCAGGTACCCCATGTGATGCTACATGTCCCTCCATGACATCTTTATTTTTAACCTTCCTCTGCTTCTAATATGCAACATAGTTGGAGGCCAACAGGTAAAGAGATGATCATGGTATCTTTTCTTTCCTCCTTATGTTGTTTGGGACAGTTTCCTTTAAGAGGAAGAAACCCAATCCGACCAGTTTATGCGGAAGTGGGGGTTTAAGACTTGGACAAGGGTGTGTGTGAAACTCAGGGCAGTAGGAACTGGAAGGTACCCCCATTCCCTCTCCCGCTTCTGTGCCTGTCACCTTCTCTGCTGACCAGCCCTCCCTGCTTCTCTGTCCAAACAGCCATGCATGGCCATGCCCACGACACCCACGTGCCCCTCTCCCCATGAGGATGCAGTGCCACCTGGGTCCGCCGAGGCTTTTATTGGTCCAGCGTGGGTTGGGTGGCCTCTGGGATAAGGGTCAAAGGGGTGGACATTCATGGTACCAACATGGCTTCTCAGGCCCGAGGTGGGCTTGGGCTCCCGCTCACCCCTACCTAACCCACCTACATCCCCAGTTGCCTAGTCAACCTCTCCTTATCCTTCCCGTTGTCAAGGTCCTTTTCTGCATCCACTTGCTACTAGCCACACACTCATCATGCACCCTCTCCTCTTCTGTTTCCAATACTGTCACTTGTTAGCCTTTCATGTGGCCATGTTGTAGATGAAGGTATGCATTGGCCAAGTCATGGGTTGGATTTGCTAGAAATGTTTCTACATTGCATAATTGCACAAGCTAAGGCACATTGGAGCCTGAGGCAAAAGGGAAATCATACGTGTGGCTCATCCTGCCCTTATCCAAAATTTTGATATTTTATTCATCACAGATTATTTTTGCATTTTGATGCATATTTTAAGCATATGGCATAAAGTTATGATTTATCTTGATGGCCAAAGTTTTTCTATGTCTCCTTGAACGCTGTGCCCAAGGCAAGCCCCTCACCTTCCCCAACCCTGGCTCCAGCCTGCAGAATTATTGAAGTAAAAAGTTCAAAATACTCATGTCTGTGTCACCTAAGACCACTTCAGGCTTGCACTTTGAAAGCACTCATTTTCCCTGCCTGGAATGGAGTCAGTGATGCAGACACGCCCTTTCACTGGTGCTGGTGCAAATACCTCTCTCCCAGATGGGGACACTGAGGCCCATCAGGATGGAACGACAGGTCCAAGACCCCATGGGAGCCCAAGTGGGCCAGGACACTCTCTCTCCAGCCAACTCCTCCATCGCTGGACGCATCCAATGGGGAAGGGAAAGGAGGCTCTGGCCTCGGCGTCCGGCCAGTTTATTTCTGGAGCGAGTAGCCCAGCCAGCCCTGGCCGGGGGGGAAACACACATTCCGCTGGGAAGGAGCCCTGGGCGCCTGAGCCAACACCAGGCTGCCCCAGGGGGCATGAGGCTGGCCAGGGAGTGATCATGACGGTGCCCTCTCCGCCCCCCACACTGGACCCTGCATTTCTAGGCAGTGACATCAGAATGAAGGGAGCAGAGCCCACCCTTGAAAGGAAAAACAAGTCACAGAAAGGACGGGGTGGATAAAAGAGATGGGCGGGCCCCCTCCCTTGCCTTGGTGGACACGATAAATTCGAGAATAAAAATAATCTCTGGTTATATAAGTGTGTTGCTTGGTTGGCCCATCGCTGGCTGAACAGAAAATGCTTATTCTCAGGCCAGCCCCACCGCCCTCTGAGGAAGGTGGCCTTTTATTCCCATTCTACATATGAGGAGACCACGCTAAGAGAGGTTAAGTGGACTGGACTCTGGCTCACACCTGTAATCCCAGCACTTTGGGAGGTCAAGGTGAGAGGATTGTTTGAATTCAGGATTTCAAGACCAGCCTGGACAACATAACAAGACCTTGTCTTTACAAAAAAAAAAAATTCAAAAAGTTAGCTGAGCATGGCACATGCCTGTAGTCCCTGCTTCTTGGGAGGCTGAGGCGGGAGTATCACCTGAGCCCAGGAAGTTGAGACTTCAGTCACCGGTAAGCATGCCAATACACTCCAGCCTGGATGACAGAGTGAGATCCTGACTTTAAAAAATAAAAATAAGAGGCTGAGTGGCTTCTTTAAAGTCTCTCACTCAACAAAACCTGGAGCCAGGATTCAAACCCAGACTGTCAGAAGCAGCAGATCCCCTTGTGAACAGATGGGTGGCAATTCCCACTGAGCGTGCCCCACCTTCTGCTGGCAGGAAACCCTGACTCCAGCAACCTGTGCAGATACCAGCGACCTGTTCCCCAACCCCCTGACTGAGAGTCATAATACCCAAACCTCCATTCTTCCAAGAGGGTAAATCTCCTCCCCCATGGGCCTCCTCACCTCCGTGCCTCCACCAACAGGTTACTGGACCCCCCCAGACCCTCTTTCTGACCATGTCAGTTAACATTCCCCCAGGGGACCAGGTCTGTGCCCCAAGCTTGCATCTCTCATGCCAGAAAGAAGTTGGCACCCAGAGGATGAAATCCAAGCCAGCCCTGTCCACCCACGTGTGCCATTCCTGCAGAATCGTGTGCATTTTTTGGTGGGGAGAGGGGGACTTAATTATTTCTGAGGAGACTGAACTGGAGCTACTGGAACCGTCCTCCAAGTGGATCGTCGCTCCAGACACTCCGTCCACTCATTGTCTACTGACCGTCCAGCAAGGGGTTCACATCAGGGCCTGGCCAAGGAGCACACTGCCCCGAGGATGTACACTATATTCTTTCCAGAAGTGGGGGAAGAAGCTGCCTGTTTCCTGCTCCGACCAGGTGGAAAATCTGCTGAACTCAAAAGGTCAAAGCTAGTTTAATTTTATACCCTTTTGTTAAGAATGTTCCCTGAAAAAAAAAAAAAAAACCTCATGTTTCTTTCCAACTTTTCAAAAGTTAATTCATGTGGAAGAAAAAAAAAAAGATTAGGATAAAATTTCAAATATTAAATTCAAATGCAGGATTAATGACTTTTATTTCTAAGCCCAAGAGGCTGTCTGGAATTTGGGACATTTTTGGAGCCGTCGACAGCAGACATAACCAGATGCGGTTGTGTTTTGGACCAAGTCAGCACAAATGTAGCACCTTGAAAGTCCATATTCACGTCTGTCTTGACACAAACAGTCCCCCCTTTCGCAAATTCAGGGCTATCAGCTTAAAGACACAGACTAAACATTTTCTAAACCTAAGTTCAAGTAGCTGACAATGGTGAGTCTGACTCGGTACCCCCTTGGCACCTTAACCCTTCCTTCCCCTCTTGCCCTCCTCAAAAACACACATAAACACAGGCCGAGGAGACAGCACAAAAATGACTAATTTGAAAGAAGAAAAAACAGGCTCTCCATCATCCACAATCTCTCTGGAGTCACTAGATACTGTGACAACATGTTTTAAGTCCTGCCGACCCCAGGAAGGACTGAAAAAAAAATCCCTCCCAAAGGCCAGCCCTGTATGAATACTTTTTCTAGCCCAGTGTAGAATGGAAGAACTTCCGAGTAGGAGTCTGGAAGATTGGACTCTCGGATGACCCTTCTGAAACTATCCCTCACCTGACGCCATTCACACACATAGGAAAGTGCAGGGTGACCACGATGCCAGGCCCTGGCTGGGTGAGGAGTGCTGTAGAGACAGAAACAGCCCTTGACCAACAAGCTCCATGGTCTGACATCTCCAGAAAATACTCCCTCCTCTGGAATGACGCTGGCAGACTGCAGTCCTTGGACCAAATGTAGCCCGCTGTGTATTTTTATAAATAAAGTTTTATTGGGAGGAAGCCATGCCCACTCGCTGACAGATTTTCCCAGGCAGCTTCCTGTGACCACCAGTCAGTGAGTCGTGACAGACCCTGTGGCCCACAAAGCTAAATCCTCACCAGCTGGCCCCCTAGTGATGACGTTACTCCCACCTGCTCTGCCCCTGGACCTGCTCCGAGACTTACACCTTACCTGCACATCTAAGATCCCAAGAAACTAGCAGCAGGGAAACCTGGTCCACTGGGCTGAGCAGAAGATTCTCAACCGTAGTTACTTGTTTAAACTATTTCCCTCTGTGAGCTACGTATTGAGTCCTCTCATAGGATGCACTCCATGGGACATGTTTTGGGAGAATCTGGTGTGTGTGTGTTTGTGTGTGTATGTAGGTTTGTGTTTGTATGTGTATGTGTGGTTGTGTGTGTGTGTGTGTGTGTGTGTGTGTGTGTGTGTGTGTGTGTGCGTGTGGAAGGATGTGGGTTAAAATCATCACTGCAAGGAAGACACTGTGTGACTGTTCTCAGATGCCTCCAGTCTAACATGTAGGAACACAAGAGCATAGTGCAAGTGGCGATTTAACCAACTCTTGGACAGAGTAACACCACCACAACCACACAACCAAACACGATGGTTCAATTTGCTCATCAGGGAAACGGTTTGATTTCAAATAATTTTATGATTTCCAACATAGATGACTCTATATCACTAAACCAGAGGATGAGAAACAGATCTATGAGCACCAGACAGAGGTTCTCACCATGGTGAGGAGGGAGATGGAATGCAGGTGTTGTTGCAGGTTCATTTGTGTCCTCCCAGAATCCCTGTGCTGAAGTCCCACCCCCCAGCACCTCAGAATGTGACTGTACTTGGATATAAGACCTTAAAAGAGGTCATTAGAGTCAAGTGCGGTGGCTCACACCTGTCATCCCAGCACTTCGCGAAGATAAGGTGGAAGAATTGCTTGAGCCTGGGAGTTTGAGACCAGCCTGGGCAACATAGTGAGCCTTCAACTCTACAAAAAGTCAAAACAAAATCAGCCAGGCGTGGTGGTGTACACTTGTAGTCCCAGTTACTTGGGAGGCTGAGGTAGAAGGATCGCCTGATCCCAGGAAGTCGAGGCTGCCATGAGCCATGATCCTTGGGACCTGGACCACAGAGTGAGACCCCAACTCGTAAAAAAAGAGGTCATTAGAGTAGTATCAAGTCACTAGGGTGGGCCATGGCCCAGTCTGGCTAATGTCTTTATAAGAAGAGGAGGAGGCCAGGCACGGTGGCTCAAGCCTGTAATCCCAGTACTTTGGGAGGCCAAGATGAGAGGATTGCCTGAGCCCACAGGTTCAAGAACAGCCTGGGCAACTTGGTGAGTCCTCATCTCTACCATAAATCAAAAAAGTAGCTGGGCATGGTAGCACGCACTTGTAGTTCCGGCTACTTGGAAGACTGTGGTGGAAGGATCGCTGGAGCCCCACAGGTTGATGCTGGGGTGACTATGAGCAAGCCACTGCATTCTAGCCTGGGCGACGGAGTGAGACTCCAACACACACACACACACAAAGAGGAGGTGAGGACATAGATGCACACAGAGGGACAACCATGTGAGAACACAGGGAGAAGATGGTGTCTACAAGCTGAGGAGAGGGGCCTCAGGAGAACTTGGCCCTGTTGGCACTCGATCTCAGATTTCCAGCCTCTGAACCAGAGAAAATACACATTTGCCATTCAAGCCTCCTGGCCTATGGACTGTGTTCTGGCTACCCAAGCAAGCTCATATGGCAAATACGACTTGATAGCCCCACTCACAGAACATGCCTCGTCTTTTACAGCACTTTTCATGAAGAAGGCTCCAGCACCTCATATTCAGCATCCAGCCTGCAGCCAGGTCTGAGTTCAAGTTGCAAGTTGACTACCACCTGGCCGTGTGAGTTGGGACAAGGGATTGCACCCCTCTGATTCCACGCTGCTTCATCTGTAAAACAGAAACGACACTGCAGACTCCATCTGCGAGCCTCCCTCGCTTGTGAAGACTGAGATCATGTCTGTAAGGGCAAGTAACACAAAGGGGTCATCGGGGGCAGCTGTCCATTGCGATCCATCATCAACTGACTACAAGGTTTTTTTTTGCTTTGTTTGTTTGTTTGTTTGTTTGTTTGTTTGTTTGTTTGAGGTGGAGTCTCACTCCGTTGCCCCGGCTGGAGTGCAGTAGCACGCTCGCTACCACCCCAGTGTCGATCTGCTGGGCTCTGGTCATCCTTCCGCTTCAGTCTTTCAAGTAGCTGGAACTACAGGCTTGTGCAACCATGCCCAGCTTATTTTTGATTTATTGTAGAGACAAACTCTCACCAAGTTGCCCAGGCTGGTCTCGAACACACAGGCTCAGGTAATCCACTCAGCTCGGCCTCCCAAAGTGCTGGGATTACAGGTTGAGCCACCGAGCCCGGCCGACTACAAGTTTTTAAAGGAGCAAAGAGATGCACTCATCATTGATGAGGTGCATTCTGACTAGAGAAACCCAGATGGAAGGGAAACAGACACGTGGTTCTGGGTATCAAGGGCGTGTGAGCTTCCTCCCGGCTTTATCATGAGAGAGGCACATGCTCATGGGGACGAGGGGCGGGGCGGGGTGGGTGGGTGGTGATAGATCCTGGTGCGGGGCTCTGTGGGATGACAGAGATATCCCCTCCCTCCCCCAGCACAGCCACATGTGCAATTCCCCCAGGGCACAGGTGAAATAAAGGAGGCTTGGTGACAGCAACCTGCCCATGGCTGTACTCGCCCACTTGGAGATGAGGGCCTTGAACCAGTCCTCCCGACAGCCCATTCTGAGTCACCTTCCAAAGGACAGGGGGCACGGGTCTTAACCCACAGAGTGTCACTGATTTAGCCATGGAACAAGTGACTTCATAGATGGATTTTATTATACGAAATCCCTAGCAGTTTCAAAATCAAGAATCCTTGTCATCTTTTTCCTGAAATTTCTTGTTTTTTTCTGAGCCTGCAATGTCAAGTGAAGACCATCAGTGGCCCGTGGATTTCATGAATCCAGGAGAGTCTAGCAAAATAATCAGAAATCAGGCCAGTTGCTTGTGCTACTAGGAAGATGTTGGGGGTGTTACAAGGTGAAGGTCATGGCACCGTGCATGGTGGGCTATTTGCAGCTAGAATTTCAGGCAGGAGTAACTTTTTCCACCAAAAATGGTTTAAAGCTCTTCAGCTCCCAGGGAGTACAAAATAATTTGGGTCCCATACAGAGAATGCAGACCGTACAGGGACCCAGCACAAAGGTCATCACTTTCTTGACCCAGAAAATTGATCACAGCATTTTGTAGAGCCTGTGAGAGGAAGATACAGCTTTCCATGGAATCATGACATGTTTTTCCTGGTAGTGCCATGAGAGACTCTTAAAGAATTACAAAGAACTCCTCTGAGATAGGACATGGGGTTTGAACTAGGACATCCCAGTGAGGCTGGAACACCAGGGGACACACAGCCAGGATCACCTGGACTGGATCCACCTCCAGCTGTGCTCATCAGAACTTATTTCCAGGAGCTTAGCCAGGGGGCTGGAAGTCGGCATCAGAACTCACCCACTACAAGTAACGGGCATGTAATTTTCAGAGTGTGTGCTCAGCTTTTCACAACTATTCTACTTGAGAAAATCCCGAGTGAAAGATCACTCTAGGAATTTTTATCAAAAGAGGTCTCTAGGGTGAGAAGATTCTCTGGGACTAACCAGAACAACACCCTGGTCCTCCTGTCTGGCTTTGTTGTCGACGGCTGGTTTGGGGAAATATTGAATATTGAACTCGCATTAAGTGAGGATCTGGGGCAAGATGAGTAAGAATGAAACCCAGATTGAGCTCAGAGAAACACCCTATTGCACGCCAAAGTATAGTAGCTAGGGTCTGCACTCTCTCGCTAAAATACCCACAGCACTGGCTCACAACAGGGAGGTCAGTGAAATGTGAGGAATAAATGGACAGTTCCCACAAAGGATGGACTTTAGGCAAAGAATGTTTTCTCCTCTCTTCACCTCAATCTCCTCATTCATAAAGTGACCCCTTGGTTCTAGTCAACCCTCAAACATCCATGATTGAAGGATGCCCAAAACCACTGTATTGTATCCCAGCACTTTGGGAGGACAAGGCAGGAGGATTGCTTGAGGCCAGGAGTTCAAGACCAGCCTGGGCAACATACTGAGACTCTGTGTCTACAGAAATAAAAAATAAAAAAGTCAGGCATGGTAACACACACCTCTAGTCCTAGCTACTCAGGAAGAGGCTGAGGCAGGAGAATCGCTTGAGGCCAGGAGTTCAAGACCATCCTGGGCAACAGATCAAGACCTCATCACTACAAAATAATAATGACGTTGATAATTATGATGAGCACAGCATGTTCTTGCCCCAACATTGCTTGAATGTCATGGGCATGGTAAAGGTTAGTGGACACTGGAGCAAGACTGACCTGTGAAATTCGAGCTCTGCACACTTAACAGTCAGTGACCTTGGCCACATCACGTAACCATCCTGCCCCCTGTGTTCCTGGCATGTTACACGGGGGTGCTAGCAGTGCCTCCTCAGTGTTGCAAAGGCTCAAAGAGTCACTCTGCAGTTGGCCATTAGAAAGGCAGAGAGAGCATGATGTGTTTTCATTACTATTATCGCTCGGAGCTGTAGGAAAATTTGCTCGGGTAACACACATGGTGTCTGGCCCAGAATGAGCCTTGGGGAGGGAGAGCTGTTGTCATATTTATGACAGGGACATGTGGCCCTTGCCATCCGAGTCAGTTTGTTCTCTGAGTCTGAGTTGCGGGCTTGTGGATGGGGGAACGGGTACAATGACCATTCTGTCATTTTATTATCAGGAACTCCTCCGGGAAGGAGGGCCCACCCTGGTTTCCCCAAGCAGCCCCCCTCGGATGGCAGAGAAGAGGTGAGGAGACAGGGGCACCCAGACCCCTGTTGAGCCTCCGTCCTGTCCTGGGAGCAGAAGGAATAGCCAGGCTGTACCGCCCTCTGTGGCTTGACCAGCTGGGACACTGGGACCCAGGCAGCCAAGCCATGGGGATGGCAGGCTCTGGGGCAGGGGAGTCAGCCTGGGCTTCCCCGAAGCCACATTCCCATAGGCACTGCTGGCAGCGGGGCTGAGATGGGCCGGGGGCCGAGCGGCAGGCCAGGCTGGCCAGGAAGCCTGCAGCGTGTCCATGTGCCCCCCCGCCTCAGTCCCAGGAGCTGGGATCAGCTGGTGCCTGGAGCCACTGGCCCTCAATCTGTCATGACACCCCAGGAAAAAATACAGCCCAAATACTGTTTTTTCATCCCTTTTATTATCCTAACAAGGCCTAACCTGGAAGCATTGCTGGCACTGAGTCGCACCCAGTGAGGCATGTTGGGTCGCAGGCTGTCCCAGTCAGGAGAGTGGCCCTGCGAGCCCAGGTCGGCAAGTCCCAGGCCTTGGCAGGGTGGGACCGCGGAGCTGGGCTCCATGAAGGCCAAGGGACAATGTCCCCCCCTGACAGCTTTATGGTCTCGCACCTGCGCCAGGAAACATTGCCAGAGCGATGATGTCATAGGCCTCCCCGGCGCATGATGTCACCGGGGTGGGCAGGGCCACCGTCTGGGAGCCAGAACCAGCAAGTCAGCTGTTGGCAGTTGCAAGGGGCTGTGACCCTGGGCCAGTCCTGGGGATCTGGCGGGGAGCCTCCAAATGTCATGCTCCTCCCCCACGTCAAGCTATTCACAGCCACTGCAAGATCATCCACCATTAGAGAGTAATGTCTCCAGCGAGCGCCATGCCTAGGAAGGTGCATTAAAAGGCAAAGTCCCGGGAGTGGACAGTCCACTGCTGTCAGTCACTGACCCCTTGGTGTTGGCGGAATCTTGCCACTCTCCAGCTCTCATCTGGGCCAGGACACAAGAACAGAAGGGACTCCTGCCCTCCGGTGTCTCTTTGCGTCTACCCACAGGCAGGGCAGTCTCCCAGGTATGTGCAGCAGCCTAGGACCCCTCACTCAGAAGGAACTACCTGACTTTAATACTCTGCTGTGCCCGCCTTGAGGTGCTCCGTGACACAGCCTACCTGTCCACCTGGCAGGACCCACCCTGTGGAACTGCTGGACTTCTCCAAACCCCAACCCCCCCGCCTTTCAGATCAGCTCACAGGATCTCCAGCAACCCAGGATGACACTTGCTTGGGGCCTATTTTATAAACATGGACACCAGGAGGCAGGGCCAGGGAGCAACTTCCCTAAGACCACACCTTGGGGAGAGGCAGCCCTAGAGGCCAGGGCAGCCTTCAGCAGTGGCTCCACCCATACTTCCTACTTTCTCATGCACGGGGAAGAGGGGCCCAAGAGGCCTGGGGAAGGTCTCCAGACATCCAGGGTGCTGAGTGAGACCTCGGGAAAGGAGAGAGACATAGGTCATTGTCCCAGAGGAGAAATTCCAGGTGAGAGCCCCAGTGCACAATGTGGGCAGGGGCAGGAGGCTGCAATAAAGAAAGGTGCTGTGACACCTCATTCTAGGGACCCGCCTGACTACCTCATAGCCCTGCTGAAGACAAAGTCAAGGTCAGATCCCAGGGCCACACCCGGGTCACAAAGAAACAGGACCTACTGACATCAGACAGGGTTGTCCCACGAAAATACACAAACAAGGAGCTCCCAGCCCACAGGAGGGGGCTGCACCCAGGCGGTATGACCACGGTGACAGTGTGAGTCCCAGCCCACAGGAGGGGCTGCACTGAGACATTGTGACCATAGTGATGGTGTGAGTCCTGGCACACAGGAGGGCACCCAAGTGGTGTGTCCACAGTGACAATGTGCGTCCCGGCCCACAGGAGGGGCTGCACCCAGGCATTATGACCACAGTGACAGTGTGAGTCCTGGCACACAAGAGGGGGGAGATCCAGGTGGTGTGACCACAGTGGCGGTGTGAGTCCTATCCCACAGAGGAGCTGCACCCAGGCAGTGTGGCCACAGTGAGGGCGTGAGTCCCTCCTGGATCCACCCACCACAGGGCAGCATCAGAAACACAGCGAGGAGCCCCTGAGAAAGCAAGTCTTGGTCAGAGGCAAAGGCGGGATGTGGGCTTGATCCCTTCAGATGCCAGTGTTCCATCCAGGGCTACCCCGTGGGTGGAAGGATTAAATCGATAAGCACATCTTCCCGAGCCTCCAGGGCCTCTTCTGCAAGCGGTGCAACTCAACTTGTTGCCTTATGACAACTCTAAGATCCTAACCCGGGCCAACCTTAGAGACGCCACTAGGTGACCATCACCTGCTTTACCTGCCCCATCCTCCCAGTGGACTTTCAGAAGGGCTTTACTCTTATTCCTATTTCTCAGGAGAGGAAACCAAGGGGCAGATGCCATCAGCCAGCCCCATGCCCCTCTGGGTGCTCCTGAGTCCTCACTCAGGAGTGAGAGAGCTGTGTCCCTGCACCCAGGAAGACGTGCTTTCTGCAGAAGCTCCCAAGCCCCACAAGACTGGAGAGCCACCACTCCACGCGGCCAGCACCTCGGGAACAAGGCTGCACGGCCACCCCTGCCACGACTCCGGAGACCCACAGCTGCATGCCCCACAGCTGTCTTCTCCAGGATCACAGGCCGGGGCACACTCCCAGGTGACAATGGGCCCAGGCAGCTAGTGGCGGGACGATGAGATGCCCAGGAAACCTGCTGAAACCCACCCAGAGGTAGACCTGCCTGCCAGCCCTTGGCCACTTCTGCATCATTCTTTTTTACAAAAAATCCCCCAAACTGTGTTTGCATTATCAAAGGGGTGGGCGTTCATCGCTGTGGGGGACGAGAATCCGGCAAGACAAGAGACACGTGGGCATCCACTATGCCACTGCTGGACCCCCAGGCTGGCCCACTCCCCACCCCACCACCCGCCCCCGCCCAGATTCAGCCTACCAGGTCCAGAGCCTCCGCGGCTTGGAGAGAGAGAGATATGAGCCACTGCCTTGTTGCAGGGTTGCGTGCATCTGGCAGGACGGGAGGTATCTTGCACACACAGGCCGGTCCCTCGTACTAACTTCCCCAAAGCTGGCTCCACGTGGGCCACCCCACTGGGCCCCCAGGGAACAGTATGGATGCGACTTGGTTTCCCTCTCTCATTCCCTGCCCCTGCCCTGCTCCTCCAGGGGTGAGGATGGAAGACAGTCGTTCTGTTTTTACAAACATTTGTCCAGCACTCTCCACATGCTAGGAATTGCTCTAAGCACCTCACAAATGTTACCTGGTGAGTAACAACCGTAGGAGGTAGGCACTCTTACGATCACATTCTACAGTTGAGGAAATAGGGGCTCAGAGAGGCCAAGACACTTTCCTGAGGTCACCCAGCAAATAAGTAGCAGAGGTTGGGTTTGAGCTCAAGTCTGTGCTGGCGGTCAAGGAGACACAAGCCGTCCAACCATGACCATGAGGACCACACTGGACGCACTTCGCCTGGGGAAAGATGGGAAGACAAAGGTGCCCCATGGGATGGGAATCCCTGCTAACAGTCTCCTTTTTTTAACTACGGAAGAAGATTTAGATGCAGAGCAATGGCACCGAACCTGGCTACACAGGAGCATCACTGCTCCCCACAACCTGCTTCCCTTGGTGGAGGCAGCCCGGGGCCCAAGAATCAGGATTTGTCAAGACTCCCTAAGACCTCTCTCCTGGAAAACCTCAGTTGTGTCCACACATCCCCACTATGTGACCCTGGGCTGTTTGCTTTGCCTCTCCAGACCTCAGTTTCCACATCTGTGAAATGGGTATTCTGTTACACGGTGAGTGTGGGAAGCCACAGGTGACCCAGACATCTTGCAAGAGCCCTGTACAGCTGAGCACCGTGGCATCGCTGGCACTTACACTAATGCACCCGCAGCTCTCAATGTACAGGCAGAGGTAAGTTGTTGGTGTGTCTAGGCTGTCATCACTAAGTCCACAGACGCGGCGGCTCAAACTGCCAGAGACATACTTCCTTACATTCTGGAGGCTGAAGTCTGAGGTCGAGTGCTGGAAGAGGCCTTTCTGTTAGAGCCTCTCTCCTGGGCTGGTGGATGGCCATCATCCCCCGTGTCCTCCCACGGTTGTCCCTCTGTGTCTGTCTGTGTCCTCCCCCCCTCTTCTCAGGAGGACCCCCGTCCGATCGAGCCGGGTGGCCTCATCTTCCCTTAATCACCTCTTTAAGGTCCAGCTTCCAACTACGGTCAGTCGCATCTGATGGACTGGGGACTCATGCTTCAACTTACAAATATACAGGGCACAGAACTCAGCCTTGAGTGATGTAGATGGCACCTGTTCCGATGCACATCCAAGATTGCGTGACTGGGAGCCGACTCTCACCCTCACCCTGCACCCGATGTTCGGCCAGGCGGGGCCGTTGTGAGTGAGTGAGCTGCCCGTGGACGATGGCAAGCCCAGCCCTCCCAATCCGGCATCGCCCCTGCCCAGCTCGGCGAGGGTTAACCTGAGGCCTCTGGACGTGGGTGGATTTCCTCCGCCTTTACCGTCTCACCCTGACGTGGAGGGCTCACATTTCCCACTTAATTACTTGTCCTGCAATCAGAAGAGATAGCCTGTTTCTGTGCGGACTTGGCTGCAGCTGTGAACTGTTTATTTACTTTTACTCAGCCCGGGAATGGCTGTAATTTAAAGGTTCAGATCTCAGCTACCCTGCCTGGTGCAAACCCCGCTTAAACACTTCCATATTGCCGGGGTGGAATGTCGCTGGAGGCGGCCGGCTCCCGCCTCCGTCCCCGATGGGCACTGAGGAGGCAGGTGTTCCTAGTTACGCTGCTGCCCACGCGCTGCTGCTGGCCCTGCGGTCCGCCCGGGAGCTCGCAGGGAATCTACAAGCCGCAGATGGGGCGAGTCCCACAAGATGCCAGGACCCGATTGCCCCCACCACCCCCCTCCAAAAAAAAAAACCAACTTGTCCCTGGTTCCTGCCACAGTTCAAGCCCCGGCGCTCACTAATTCCTGCGCCAAATGGTGTAATTACCACTTAAGTTGTCAAATGGCATCCAGATGGTCTTACCTTTCACACCAGCAGTTTAATAAGCTTTTAGGCGTGACCTCTGCCGCTCGTCTTCCACCTGCGCGGCCCCGATTTGTGAAATTCGAGCCCACAATTAGATCTGATAATGAGAGCTGGGGCGCACCCAGCCTTGAACTCTGCGAGCTCGCAGCAAGGGGCGCCCAGCGCGTCACCCCACGCCACTGACAAATGACATGTGTCCCACCACCACAAGCGTAGGGGCCCCTGTGCACAGGCACCCTGAAGACTGCCCAGGAGATCACAGGCCTGGAGACCCCCAGGGTGTGTATGGGGAGATGGGAGGATGGCCAGGCAGCTCTGAAAGCTGAAGGCGAGCTGTTCCAGAATCAGATTCTGGCAAACCTGTGTCCCCCATGCCGCTGCTTGTGGCCTACCTGCCCCAAGGCGGCCTAGCAGAGAGAACTGGTACTGGCGCTGCCATCAGCACCGACGGGGGCCACCCCTCGGGTGGCTCATCCTGCTGCCAAAAAGCTGGGCGTGGTATGCAGTGCCTCACACCTGTCATCCTGCATTTGGGGAGGTTGAGGTGGGAGGATTGCTGTAGACCAGCCTGGGCAAGATAGCGAGACCTCATCTCTACAAAAAAATTGTTAAAAATTAGCCAGGTGTGGTGGTGCGTGCCTGTGGTCCCAGCAACTGAGAAGGTTGAGGTAGAAGGACTGCCTGAGCCCAGGAGGTCAAGGCTGCAGTGAGTAGCGATAGTATCACTGTGTTCCAACCTGGGCGACAGAGTGAGACCTTGACTCAATAAAATAAAATAAAATAAATCTCACTCTGTCACCCAGGCTGGAGTGCAGTGGCGGCACACTGCTTTAAAAAAAAAAAAAAAAAAGAACGCACAGGTCTATCTGTCAATTCATCCTTTATATTTACTGGGACCGTAGCAATTCCACAGTGAAGCCTTCCCAACAGAGAAGAATGGTCTTGCCCTGCGAAGGATTGCATCCCAGTGTCTGTTGTGAGAATCAGACTATTCTCTCCCAGGATGGGGCAAACCCTTCTGGCAGTCATAGAGCCAACGTGCACTCGGCACCATGTCCAGAATTTTACATATATTGCATCTTCACAACTGTGTACGTGCTGTTTTGTAGACTAGAAAACTGTAACACAGAAAGGTTGAGTCACTTGCCTAAGGTCAGTCACACAGTGGTGAGGGGTGGGGTGGGAATGGGATTTGAGACTAGGTTAGGAATCAGACATTACAAATGTGGACAACTAGACTCCCATTAGATAAAAAAGAGTAATTAAAAATAGATTGGCCCGCAAACAGGATAGCATGTAATAGATAATAAACCAGGCTTCAAGGTTTGTATGAGGATTTGGAAAATTCCAAATATTTATTTTCGTTTGGGTCAAGATCTCACTGTTGACCAAGCTAGAGTGCAGTGGCACAATCACAGCTCACCGCAACCTCCAACTTCTGGGCTCAAGCGATCCTTCAGCCTCAGCCTCCCAAGTAACTGGGACCACAGGCAAGTGCCACCTTGCCTGGCTAATTTTTTATTTTTATTTTTGTAGAGACGAGGTCTTGCTACATTGCCCAGGCTGGTCTCGAACTCCTGGGCTCAAGCAGTCCTCCCGCCTTGGCCTCCCAACATACTGGAATTATAGGCATGAGCCACAGAACCCAGCTTCCACGTAATTTAAGAAGAGGCCCTCACACCGACACATGCAGTGTTCGACAGACTGTTGGAAGCAGATAGATACCAAGAGGGACACAGCAGAAGCCCTCTCTGCTCTTGGCTGGAGTGGCGGGAAACCCAGCAGGGACACTCGTGCTCTGGGCCAGGGAGAGAGGTTTCCATGGGAGACTGTGGGCCCTGATCTTTGCCGAGAGGAGATTCTAGTTAGAGCAGCTGACACACTCGGGAGCCTGGGGAGGCCGAGGCCCAAGAGGAAACCCGGAAAATGTCTTTATTCCGACTCCTTCACGACATGTGACTCTTTCTGGGGATGTCAGTGTTCCATCTTCCTGACCTTCACAGGGACCCTGGGCTTTATGTTGTCACTGAAAACCTACTTGTAAGGTGGAGTCACCATTCTTACTAAGGTGTAAATGACTGATAGGAAGAGGAGACTGCACTTCCATTATCAGCTGAGGCCGAAATCTCACCATTTATACTAAAATAGAGCGAGGGCAAAGGGAGGTAGTGGCTTTTTAAAATGCGTCTGCGTGTGCCATGGATTGCAGAGCAAAAGGGTGTGAACTTTTAATGCAAAGATGCCCAAAAGTCCTCCTGGGCAGTTCTTGGGCTGTGGTCCACACTGATGGGTGGGCACTTCCTCTGATGATAATTCTGCAGTGGGAAACCTTGAAAGACCTGGCCTTCGATGACACAAGTGGTTCATCCAACGGTGATGTCATCAGCAAGAGACCCACTTGCCTAGGCACGAGCTGGGGGTCCCCATGACAATTCCAGGACCCAAAAGCTGCCTCTATTGAGACACCCACAAAGAGCCAACCTGGTATCAGGATCTTCTGCCCCACTCACACATGCGTTCATGGGTGGGTCAGGGCCCACCCTGCTTGCCGCCCATGGACACCTTAAACCACCATGGACCCTGCAGCCTCGTCTTGGAGTCTTGACATTGGCCGCTCTCTTTGATCAAAATGTCCATCCCCTGTCCATCTGGAGAACTCCCACTCATGACTCAAGGTGCCGTCCCCTGGGTCCCAGCGCCTGCCACTGCTGACCCCACAGGCCTTGGGTCCCCACTCTTGGGAGGCTGATCATCAGACTGGTGTTCTCCCTGCTGGCCCAGGAAGGTGCTGTGCCCACACAGGGTAGTCTCTGCCCATACCATCAGCATTGCTCGAGTTCTCACATTCTCATCCCCCCAGTGTGAGCTCCTGGTGGGCAGGGGCGGCGTGTACTCATGTCCATGTCCCCAGCACCTGGGCTGGGGCAGGTGCCATCTGGGTTCGAGTGAACAAATCTTTCCAGTTCCATCCCTCCACAAGCCTGCATCTGCAGGGCCCTCTGAGATCCCGGGCCCTACTGTGCATGTGTGAAGATGAGACCGCATGTGTTACCACCTGGAAGACACCAGTAGGCACAGGCAATGACTGACCCACACTCTGCTCCAGCAGGACAGACATTGCCAGGTGGGTGCCAGGTGAGAGTTCTGGAAGCCTGTGGGCTGATGTGAGGGTTTGGGAAGAGGGGGCGGCAGGGAGCAGCAGCGATGTGGTATAGAAGTGACTGCCATGGTCTCGCAGGGTGCAGGTCTTCCCTACAACAGCCCCTGCGGTCAGCATGCGGTTGGTCCCACCCTTCAGACCAGGAGACAGAGGGTCAGGCCTTCAGCAACATAGCTGAGACCCCACAGTGGCTTTGACAGGAACAGATGAGCGATTGGCCATAGCAGCCCCACCTCAGGGGAGGGCAGAAGGAGCTCGGGGTCAGAGCTGACAGGCACGACCACTCGTGTTCAAGATTTCACATGTGAACTTGCAATCGCAGGAAGCAGGAGGGGTTGACTCGGCCTTCCAGTTCCAGAGCCAGCCTCCTTCTGTGTTCATGTGTGTGTTGGTGTGTGTAGTGTGCGTGTGCCTAGCATGTTATGTGCATATGTGTGTTGGTGTGTGTACATAGCATGTTGTACATGCTGGCACACGTGGTGTGCATGTGCATAGCATGTTACTTGTGTGTTGTGTGTGTGGTGTGTGTAAATAGTATGTTGTGTTTGGGTGCGTGTGATGTGCATAGCATGTGATGTGTGTTGGTGTGTGGTGTGCATGTGCATGACATGTTGTGTCCTTGTATTCTGCTGTGTGTGCATGTATGTGACATATTGTGTGGTATGTCTGTACATAGCATGTTATGCATGCATGTGTTGCTATGTGTGTTGTGCATGTGTATAGCATGTTGTGTGCATGTGTGTTGGTGTGTGCTGTGTGTGCGTAGCATTGTGTGTTGCTGTGTGTGGTATGCATGTGTGTGATATGTGTGCCCGTGTGTTGCTGTGTGTGTGTGCATGACTGTGTGTGTGTGGTGTGTATGTGCATAACATGTTATATGTGTGTGCATGTTGGTGCCTGGCCCAAACTGCCAGGCCAATGTTTTCCCAAGTTTGCCAGATGAGAAAAATTACCTGTGGCCTAGTGAATTACAGATCGGGGGTACCCCTCTAGTTCTGATGAGTCCGGCTTTGAAACTGGGGACCTGAGAATCTGCACTTTTTATTTTTAGAGATAGGGCCTTGCTCCATGGTCCAGACTGGAGTGCAGTGGCGCAATCACATCTTACCATCACCTTGAACTCCAGGCGATCCCCTCCTGAGCCTCCAAGTAGCTGGGACTGCAAGCATGCACCACATGGCCAGCTAACTTTTTGATTTTTTGTTGGGACAAAAGTCTCACTATGTTGCCCAGGTGGGTCTTGATCTCCTGAGCTCAATCAATCCTGCCACCTCAGTCTCCCAACATGCTGGGATTGCAGGCATGAGCCACCTTGCCCGGCTAGAATCCGCAATTTTAAACAAACATCACTGAAGGTGAGATTGAGAACCACAGCCCACACCCTATCGTAGGATTCCTCGCCCATTTCCACCCACTGGATGCTCAGAGCATCTTTCAGAGGTGGGTGGAGTGGGGTGAGGCCAGAGCCCGGCCTGCACAGTGCCCCCAAGGGCCACGTGGAGCACTGCGTCCCCCCCAGCAGGGAACCACCCGGGCCCAACACAGAGAATGGGCGGAAACAGGAGTTCATCCCGTGCCATTTCTCGCCGGTCTCTGGCTGGGCCAGGCCTACAGGGGGAATTCTGGACAGGGAGCTGCTGAAAAGGCCAGGGACATGGGAGAGGTGGCGGCAGGGGCCCCGCTGTGGTGCCAGAGCCCTGGGAAACAAAACACAGCCCCTCCACGGCTGGCGGGGCTGGGGTGGGGGGCCGGAACAATCACCAGCCGAAATCTGCAAGCTCATCACAGCACTTGGAAACCGTGCTGGGGACATGGCGCAGGACACATCCTGCTCGCAGAGATAAGAGAGGATTCCCAGGCTCTCACTGCCGGGCGCCCTCAGGGGAGCACGACTGGCGGCTGGCTCCGAGGACATGAGAGGATGCCCAAACAAACACACTGGTGGGGACGGCCGCCCCTGTGCCCTTCACCCCTTGGGACAGGACATCTTGGGGGAGGGGAGCCAGATCAGAGGGACAGGGACGCACACCTGAAGTCACCCTCAGGCTGACCGGCAACTCCACCCTACCACATACTGGTTGCAGGGTCCAGGGCAAGTGGCTGTACCTCACTGTGCCTCAGTTTCCCCACCTGAAAAAAGTTGCTGCCGTAGGAAACTGCCCCTCAGCATTCTGCCAGGACTCGCTGAGGTCCTGTGTGTCGGAGTCATGGCCAATGTGTGCTGAGGACCCTGACCCGCTCAGAATGCTGCTGTGCCATCCGTCCTGCCTTACGGTAGGTCTGCAAGCTGAGAGTTCTTCCAAGCCCCCTTATGCGGTGAGGAAACCATGTGTGCCAGGCTGTGAAGGGTGTTCAGGCTAGGGAGAGCTGAGCTTGCAGCCAGATGCCACACTCAGCCATGATCCAGCATGCCTTCCTAAGAGCTGATCATGCTGGCTCGTAAGAAACGAGTGGCCATGCTAGTTCATGCCAGTTCCATCCTGTGGGGCTGTGCCATTTGGCCTGATTCAATTGAACTGCTGAGTATTTGAACCATGTGTATACCTCAAAAACAATAATAACTGGGCAGGCAAGGTGGGAGGATCTCTTGAGGCCAGGAGGTGGAGACTAGGCTGGGCAACGTAGCAAGACCCCATCTCTACAAAAAAAAATACAGAATAGAGATGATAATCGTAACTCAAGTAAAAGCAAACACTTCCACAGCATGCTTGGTGTGCCAGGATGCTTTCATACACTTTCCATAGAAAGATCTGCCAGGGAGGTACTGTGACCACCCCCACTCCATGGGTGAGTCTGTCGAGGGGCAGAGAGCGGGAGTCACCTGCCCGACGTCACCCAACAGCGAGCAGGGCAGGACAGCATCTCGCCAGGCAGGGCCCTCCCCGAGAGCCGTCTCCCTCTGCATCTCTCCCACACACACCTTTTGAGGGATCACCATGTCCCTCTGTGTTGCAGCACAGTGAGTGGCCATCCACGGGATGTTCAGCAGTGTTCATCAAACGACATCAGATGTCCCCTCCTGGTGTTGTCTGAGCCTGTGGCATCCATGATGACGTGGAGGAGGTGCCATGCTGCTTGGGACAGTGGCAAGACCTCCACAGGAGACTCGGCTGCCCACATGAAGTGAGTTCTCAACCTTGTGTTAGTGGAATAAGCCAGGCAGAGCCAGTGTTTGTGGGGGAATCAGCAGTGGGCCCGGAATCCCACTTGGAACATAGAGCCATGCCCCAGGCTCCCCAGTAGGGCCTTGCAACGGGCTCCCAGGCAGAGATGTGTGCCAGGCTCCCAGGTACAGCCATACCCCAGGCTCCCAGGTAAGGCCATGCCCCCGGCTCCCAGGCAGAGCATAGGGCTCGTGACTGAGACACACCCCCTTGAGGCCAACAGTTCAACACATACTGATTTCTTATTAGGGCTGAACGGTCCACTCAAATGCAAGACCCAGTCGGGGAGACACAGCCTTTCTCCTGCCCCACTGATGCACAATGGCGCCAATACCTCTTGCCCCACCCTGGGCCACCCCTAACTCTCACAGCACACACCTGCCCTGGGAAGCACTTGTGTGTGACCAAGCCCCCAACAGGACCCAGACATGGTGAACAGCAACATGGTAGACAGAATAATGTGCTCAAGAAACATTTGTATTCTAATACCAGAACCCGTGAAAGTGCTAGGTTACATGGCATGTGCATGCTCTCTCTAGTTCTCAAGTCAAGAAGATGCTAGAACCGAGATCAGCCACTCTCAAAGCCCATGGTTTCCCCACCCCCCATGATTCCAGGAGGAGATTTTAAAGTTCTGTTAGAGAACGCCCAGCGTTCCTATAAACTACAACCCCTTGGAAGGTTTTAAAGAAATGCTTTGGAAGCCACCCCTTCCTCCTGCTGGTGGCTTATCCCCAAGAAATTGTTGAAATAAATTAAGGATCTTGAAAGGAGCTGTGGTAGGGTCTGTCAGTGTGTTTACTAGAGTCACGGGCACATGACTCCTCCCTTGATGCCTTTTGATTTAGAAGCTGGAGGTCATTGGGTACCTTGCTTGGAGGCCACTGGGTCCCTTGCAGCTAGGCATGGCCAAGTGACCTGCTTTGACCCATGACATGAAAGCAGAGTCTGTCGAGACTCTTCTGGGAAATCTGCTTTCCTAATAAGAAGGCACAGACCCATTGGTGCAGTCCCAGTATCCTCCTCCCTGCCCCCCTTGATTGCAGATGTGTTGTCTGAAGACGCAGCAGCCATGTTGAGACCATGAGACAACAGACATGAGCAACATGGTAGACAGAATAATGTGCTCAAGAAATATTTGCATTCTAATTCCCAGAACCCATGAAAGTGCTAGGTTACATGGCATCAGGGAATTGGCTTTATATGGAAGCAGAGTTGCTAATTGACATACCTTAAAATGGGGCAGTGTCTTTGATGATCTGAGCGGGTCCTTTATAAACACAGCATTCTTTTTTATTTTTTGAGTTGGAGTCTCACTCTGTCACCCAGGTTGAAGTACCATGGCATGCACGCTCAGGGCCATCCCAATGTTGACCTGCTGGGCTCAGGTGATCCTTCCACCTCAACCTTCCAAGTAGCCAGAACTACAGGCATGTGCTACCACGCCCAGTTAATTTTTGATTGATTGTAGAGACAAGGTCTCACCAAGTTGCCCAGGCTGGTCTCGAGCCCACAGGCTCAGGCAATCCACTCACCTTGGCCTCCCAAAGTGCTGGGATGACAGGCTGAGACCAAGCCTAAACACAACACTCTTAAAAGAGGAAGATGGAAGAGGAAGAGGAGGTCACATAAAGAGAAGAAAACAGAGGGCAGAGGCCTTTTCCTCTGCTGCCTTCAAGGGTGGACGAGGACCCATGAGCCCAGTGATGCGGCAGCTCTGGAGGCTGGACAAAGCAGGAGACAGATCCTCCCTTGGAACCTCCAGGAGGAAGGACCTGCGACATCTTGACTTTAGCCCAGTGAGACCCATGGTATAGAAGAGATGACCCCAGTGGAAAGGATTAGCCAGGGCCTAATGCGTGGCCCGTGCTTGGTCACAGCTCACTGCTGGAATACTTCCGTCTGACACGCCCAGCAGCCCTGTAATGGAGGTCTGGCTCCCTCCCATGTTACAGGCCAGGAATCCGAGGCTGAAAGGTACGTGACTCAGTATGAGAAATAAGCTGAACTTCTCACTGCCTTGGAGTTGCCTCCTCTGGTACCTAAGAGGCCCGTATCTGGATGGGAATTGCCATGGTGATCAGAGCCAGTAACTCTTAGAGATGCCTCCCATGGTACCCAAGGGTCCATATCTGGGTGGGAGTTGCCATGGTGCTCACAGCCCTAACTCTTAGAGATGCCTCCCGTGGTCCCCAAGGGTCTGTATCTGGATGGGAGTTGCCATGGTGACTACAGCCAGTAACTCTTAAAGATGCCTCCCATGGTACTCAAGGGTCCACATCTGGGTGAGAGTTGCCATGGTGATCACAGTCTCACGCCTTATCTGTGGACCCGTCATCATGTGTGACCACAGTCCTCCCAGACCCCGCAACAACCATGTTGGGATCTTGCACTGCCCACCCTCAAGACAAGGAAGCCATGACCTAGGAGAAACCTAGCATCCTGCCCATGATTCTGGGATATATAGGCACAGGTGTAGCATAGGTGGCCGGCAGTACATCTGGGTTCTCATCCAGGAGCTCACATGTCTGCCAGCCACCACAGAGCCTTCTCTGGCCCTTCAGCACTCAGAGAAGCGAGGCAAAGGCTTTCAGCTAGAGGCATCCAGGAGAGTTCCCTCCAGAACCAGCATTCAGAGCTCTGAAAACTCAGAAAAATCTCCCATTCAACTGGGAACCCCACAGAGGTAAGGGCTGGGGAAGGAGGCAGGAAGAGGAGGATGCTCAAGGTAGCCCAAGGCGCAGCATGGTGAGACCTCCCTAAAGAATGTGATCGAGAAGCCTGGGCACTCTCCTCCCATGCACCCCTACATCCCTGCCTATGCCCAACCCGGTGGGAGGGCTCTCCTGTAGCTTCCCCCAGCTCCATCATCCACCATGGGCTGGGGGTATGGGGCCACATTTTGAACCCCACTCTGGTACTTACTGGCCCTGTGGCTCTGGGCAAATCTCCCAACCTTTCTGTGCCTCAATTTCCTTCTCTGTGGAATGACAGTCATCAAAGAAACTGCCTATCTCAAGGTAAACCTTGGCCAACATTCGTGATCCTTCATTCTCCCCAGTTCTAGACTCACAAATTCATTTTCTTTCTAATGAAGCAGTGAGTGAAATATTTAGAATGTTAAGAAATAAATATCGTGTTGGAAGGGCTTCATAAAATCCTCTCTTCCCCAAGATAGCGTCAAGTGATCATCCTCGAATCTGATCCACAAAGGTTTCTGGGCCCTCTGCTGGTTGTCTACACAACACCCACTTCCCCCCCACTCCTTCTTGCTGACAGGATTCTCGTCTCATTTAGCTTGAAAATGAGCCCCAGCCAAAAAAAATATGCAGTTTCCCAGACTCCTTTGCAGTGGAAGGTGGTCACGTGACCCCATTCTGGCAAGTGAGGGGGTGTCCCTGGCAGAATAAAAAGACAATACACTTTCCCCCTTTGCATTTTATCCTCCTGGAAGGGATGTGAGTCTCACTGGCGTGGCCTTCACCTTGTCTTCCTGAGATCACAGGCATGGAGGTAAGAGATGAGGTTGGCCAGGCTGCCCACCCTGGGCTGCCCACCTAGAACTCTGAGACAAGCCCACCCTCTCTCAGACCACTAATTGGTAGCAGAATGCATCCTCACCCATTCACCAGGCTTCTGAGTGAGGAAGCCCATCACCCTCTACCCCGATCTGCTGGGGAATGAATGCAGAAGATGGGAAGATTGTCTGTCTCCACGGTAGCCACTTCCCCAGGCCGGAGCTCCGCCTCCCTGGTGCCTACCTGAGGTGATTGGTGGCGATGCCATCCAATTAGAACATTTCCTTTCTTATTTGGGACACTGATGGGCAGGTTGCCTCTATGCCCCAAGGGAAATATTTATTGGTATGTCTTGTTTTATTATTTACTTTGTTTATCTATTTGTTTACTTTGTGGGTGAAAACCACCAGCCAGCTTTCTTGAGGCATAAAATATGGCATTCAGACTGCAGACCCTGAAAGCTTGTCCTTCCTCTCTGAGTTGTAACTGATGGAGAGGATCTCTTGGGAGGGGGGAATAAGAGATCATCTCTCAGGAGATCGTCTCTCAGGAGAGGGGCCTCCCCAGCCTGCAGAGTCCACTCACCTGGTGACTACTGAACCAGCCCAGCAATGTGCTATGCTGCTGTGGCACCTGATCTCAGAGCCTTCATCTGTGAGATGGGAACAACCAGCCAGCCTTCCTGGCCCTGAGGAACATGCACTCAGGATGTGTCTCCCACCCTGCTCCCTCACCTGCTCACTCACCCCGGCCTTGTACTCGCTCCCCATGCCTCAAAACCTGGCCCTGTCCCCACACCAGACCAAGTCCAGAGGCGGCGTCCCAAGAGTCTTCCCTGAAATGCCCTCCTCTGCGTCCCCATTGCCCCCACCAAACATCCCACATAGAGGCCTGTGGTCACGTGACCGCCCTGTGCGGTGCTATCCTGATAAGCTGCTCACAGCTGAAACCTGGTTCCTCTCAAGTGCCTGGCACACAGTAGGTGCTCAATAAATGCTCACTGCCGATTGAAGGGCGGGCCAGCAGACCGTCACATGGATGCCGCACTGCCACTGTGAGCTCAGGCTTGGAGGACTTGTGTGACAGGGCTTTGTTTTGCCGTTCTTATGTTTCACGCCCTCACAACTTGTATCACTGGGGAAATGCATTCTGTGACGTTTACCATGCGGACCCGGGGGACGTGAGTTAACACTCCTAGCCCATGATCAGAGAACTGGGTAAGTCAGGTGACTCGGGGTTAAGCAGAGGATGTGTCCTCAGGTAGGACATCCCAGAAAGGGCGAAGGGGGGTTGGTTGGGAAATCAAAATTCTCATATAGCACCTCACTTACTGCACTTCAGCAGGCTCTTGAAGAGATAAGGGGACACACTGACGGGAGAAAGCTCTCTGGAGAGAAGGGACAGAGAGTGACAAGGCAGCGAGGCGAGAACACCGGCAAGGGTGTTAGTGGAACCTGCATTGTGGGAGTGGTTGGAACGTCGAGGTACGTGTCATGGCACAGCAATGGAGGCAGGTGCACGCTGGCAGTCATGACAGGACAGCTGGGACCAAGGGAATAATTCACAGTAGGCCGTGGCCAGCACACTGGGGCTGGAGGGGAGGAGAGGAAGGTGGCCCACCCAGCAACTGGGACCTCCATGGGCCTCTGTGGGAGCCTTGCACACACTATGGGACACAGTCTAGCAGAGAGAGAAGAGGAGAAACACTCAGCTTCTCCTTCTCTGACCCTCCCCTCTCCCCCATGGAAAAGAGTAAAAACACCCAGCTTCTCTCTTCCTGACCCTTCCATTCCCCAGAGAAAACAGGAGAAACATGTGGCTTCTCCCTCTCTGACCCTCCCCTCCCTGCCATAGTAGAGGAGAAACACCCAGTTTCTCCCTCCCTGACCTTCTCATCTCCCATAGAAAAAGAGAAGCAACACATGGCTTCTCCCTCCCTGACCCTCCCATCTACCATAGAGAAGAGGAGAAACACCTGACTTCTCCCTTTCTGACCATCTAATGCTCCATAGAGAAGAGGAGAAACACCCAGCTTGCCCCTCCCAGACACTCCCATCTTCCAAAGAGAAGAGGAGAAACACACAGTGTCTTCCTCCCTTGCCCTCTCATTCCCCCATAGAGAAAAGGAGAAACACCTGGCTTCTCCCTCCCTGACACTCCCTTCTCCCCCATAAAGCAGAGGAGAAACACCCAGCTACTCCTTCCCTAACTCTCCCATCTACCCATAGAGAAGAGGAAAAACACCCAGCTTCTCCCTCCCTGACAGTTCCATCTCCAACAGAGAAGAAGAGAAACATCTCTAGCTTCTCCTTCCATGACCCTCCTATTTCTCCATAGAGAAAAGAAGGAACAGCTGGCTTTTCCCTCCCTGCTTCTCCCCTCTCCCCCATAGAGAAGAGAAGAAACACCAGGCTTCTCCATCACTGGCCCTTCCATCTTCCATAGAGAAAAGGAGGAACACACAGCTTCTCCCTCATTGACCCTACCAACCCACATAGAGGGGAAACACTAGGTTTCTCCTTCCCTGACCCTCCCAGCCCCCATAGAGTAGAGGAGAAACACCCAGCATCTCCCTCCCTAATCCTCCCATCTCTCCATAGAGAAGAGGAGAAACACCTGGCTTCTCCCTCTCTGACCCTCCTATCCTCCATAGAGAAGAGAAGTAACACCTGGCTTCTCCCTTGCTGTCCCTCCCAGAGAGTAGAGGAAAAACACCAAACTTTTCCCTCCTTGACCCTCTCTTCTCCCCTAAAGAGAAGAGGAGAAACATCCAGCTTCTCCCTCCCTGATCCTCCCATCTCCCTCATAGAGAAGAGGAAAAACACTAAGTTTCCCCCTCCCTGACACTTCCATTCCCCATAGAGAAGAGGAGAAACACCCAGCTTATCCTTCCTGATCCTTTCATCTTCCCATAGAGAAGAAACACCCAGCTTCACCCTTCCTGGCCCTCCCTCTTCCCCATAGAGAAGAGGAGAAACACCCAGTTTCTCCTTCCCTGACACTCCCATCCCCCATCGAGAAGAGGAGAAACACCCAGCTTCTCTCTCCCTGACCCTTCCATCTCCCCATGAAGAGAAGAAACACCCAGCTTCTCCCTCCCTGCCCTCTCCTCTTCCCCATAGAGAAGAAGAGAAACACCCAGCTTCTCCTTCCCTCACCCTCCCATCCCCCATAGAGAAGAGAAGAAACACCCAGTTTCTCCCTCCCTGACACTTCCATCCTCCACAGAGAAGAAGAGGAACCCAGCTTCTTCTTTCCTGGCCCTCCCATCTCCCCATAGAGGAGAGGAGAAACACCCAGCTTCTCCCTCTCTGACACTTTGATCCCCCATAGAGAAGAAGAGAAACACCCACTGTCTCCCTCCCTGACCCTCCCATCTCCCATAGAGAAGAGGGGAAACACCCAGTTTTTCCTTCCCTGACACTCCCCTCTTCCCATAAAGAAGAGGAGAAACACCCAGCTTATCCCTCACTGGCTCTCCTATCCCCCATAGAGAAGAGGATATACTCCTGGCTTCTCTTCCTGGATTTCCCCTCTCTCCATAGAGAAGAGGAGAAACACTCAACTTCTCCCTCCCTGACACTTCCATCCCCCATAAAGACTTCTCTCTTTTTGGCCAGGCCCTCCTGTCTTCCTCCTGTGTTCCCATTGGTCAGACCCATCCAAAAGCTGGCTGAGTCAGGATCCCGTGCTATGAGGCATCTGTTTTCTCCTGCAGCACAGAGAAGGGCAAGAGCATGGAACCCAACCAGACCCAGGACCCCAGACACTCCCAGAGAAACTGGTTCCTAGGCCTCAGCCTCGTTGGAGCCTCTCGGGGACAGTCTTGGAGCAGGGAGTGCCCAGAAGCCCGGGAGCCAGGCCATGATGCAGGAATCCCTGAGATCATGTTAAAACGCAGCCTCTGATGCAGATGATCTGGAGGGGCCCAAGACTCTGCATTTCAGACAGGCTCCCAGGTGGTGCTGACACTGCAGGTCCACAGTCATGGTTGGTGCAGGTCTTGAGTCCTTAATGAGTGAGCGTCATCAGGATGTGACAGATGCCCTGTGGAAAGGTGCATGTGGACACCCCGCCCCCCGTGCCAGTCTTCAAGGCAAGGACTAACACCAACCCCAATCCACAGAAGAGAAAACCAAGTCCAGCAAGTCCAAGAGGCTTCCCAGGGCCACCCAGTCAGTCGGAGGCAGAGACGTCAGGCCAGCATCACCTCTGCCTGCTTATTTCTGACTTTTGGGAGCCAGCCCCGGGGACAGTCACACCACAGCCCTTTACAGAGAATGTGCTATGGGCCAAGTCCCATGTTCCCAAGCTCAGAGCTTCCCAACCCAAAAGAAAGGCGTCTAGCTTCACTATGTGTAGGAGATAGCCACTGAGGCTCAGAAAATGTAAGAAACTCACTGGCCACCATAAGTGAGAGGCAGAGCTCTGTTTAAACCCGATCCTGCCCTCTTCTGAAACCCTTGCCCAAACATCACACCCTACTGCCTTACACATCCATCCACTCATGCAGTCACTCAACAAATGTCTACCAGAGCTCTGTGAGGCCTGGTGAAGACTGTGTGGCCTCCACCTAGCAGCCTGGATTTAAATCCTAAGTCCTCCCCAGCCCTCCACACTTGGGAATTTCACTCAGCCTCCCAGAGACTCAGTTTAGTTTCCTCATGTGTCAAATGGGAGTAATGACCTTTCCTACCTCACGGGTTTGTTCATGACCACTGGGCCACCCCACACGATACCTGGCACATTGTCATGTTTGGGAAGATACCAAGGATTATTGTTGGTATACCTCACGGATGACCTGAGGCCTTCGGTGTTTAACAACTCTGACACCCAGATTCTAGGCAGGGGAGACCATCCACTGACAAAAACTAATGGATTTGTTAAATGACTGAATGCCCAAGATGAGAGTTCAAGTGTGGATCCCTGGTGCGGACAGGAGGGCTGCTATCACCAGCGATGTGGCACTGCCCAAGCCTTTGGCCTGCCTGCTCCCCACACCCATGTCTGCAGAGTGAGCATCCTGGGCCTGGGTGGTCATGAGGGCTCTTGCTCTGTGGACGATGGGCAAGCCTAGATTGAAGCCCTGGAGAGAGGCCGGGGTTCCAGCAACCTCTCTCCTGGAGGAGGCCCAGCCTGGAATGCCTGGGATGCTTCCTTTCAAGTACTCAGTTTTCCACACTGCTTGAGAGACATCGTCCAAAGACAGGCAGGGATTTGAGTTCCCGGTGCAGGTTTGCTCAATGGATCTTGGTCTTCTCCCCAACCCCCCCTTGCATGGTCTAATGTGGGAGCTGACCCCTAAATGCAGGCCTCAGGGTTTCCCAGCTTCTTGGAAGAGAGCGTCCCGGGAGTGGAGAATGGGAGGTGGTGGAATGTAATGTCTCCTGCTGGACTCATCCCACCAACAGGACGAAACACTCAGGGTCCAGGACTGGTGCCCTCCGGGCCTTCTGGAGTGTTTGTTTTTTCCTGTTCTTCTACCTTTCAGCTAAAACCCTGCACCAGAGAAGCACCCTGATTGCATTCAGCTGTTAAGAGGGAAGTAATGCCCCACCACACACACACACACCTTTTTTTCAGAGCTCAAATGTGACTTTCTCAAAAACCGAAAAGCAGAGAGTTTACAGACACAGGACCCAGAACCTGAAACAGCACACAATTCTTCCTAGTCAGCTGCAGATACAGACGGATGAGTTTGCCGCAGCACAGGCCCCTGAGCTGCTTCTGTGAACCCACATGTGAAGATGGTGCCCGATTCACTTTCTACCCTTAAAAAAACCCAGAAAGATTGATCATCTCTGCCTCAGCTAAAGTCCTATAAGCTCGATTGGTAAATCAAGGCTTAACAAATATTTTAGGCTGAAATCGGTCCTGCAGGCTGGTTGAGTTTATTTTTAAAATCTTGCCCCAAACTAGTTCAGCTCTGACACATCAAGTCTGGAAGCCCTCTTCCGCGTGCGATTTCTGAAACCTGAAATATTTTCAAGTAAATGAGAAAATGTTTGCTGTTTAATGGCCTATTAGAGCTGTCACAAATGTGATTTCTGGAAATAAACAAGATGGTAAGCAGGTTGGCTGGAGTAGAAACGTAAGTCAACACTAATCGGTGGTGTAATTGAATTATCCCTTAAGTCCAGGTGCCAAATGACACAATTTTCATGTGTTAATTCTAATACGATCGCCTCCCTTCTACTGCAACATCTGAACGGCTCTCTCACCAGAGTAGCTGATTTTATTTTCTTCGGCTTCTATGTATCGAATAGCCCCCTCTGTTCTGGGAGGGAACCGAAGTCCTTGGGACACAGCAGTTCATATTTTCTCCGTATCATTTTACAAAGGTTCACTTGATACAAACGTGCTTCAATAAGCAATGTTTATTTTTTATGGGTTAGTATCTTGCTCAAGAAAATTAGAACTAAGTTTCAGGAAGATTTATTTACATTTTAACTATTGTCCGATGGTCACTGCCACTCAATACTTAAACGACTTTCTCCCCAAAGGGCAAAATCTTTAAAGCAGAACAGAATTTATTTAAACAGCTGGGTTTTTTGCACAATCATTTTATTAATACATAGACTGGAGTTATGAACGTTTGGTGACTTGCACAATTTGTAAATACATACAAGTATGAAAGCTAACATGTCATTCAATTACATTTTTAAAGAACAACACAAGATTAATTACTACCAGACTTGATGAAGTCAGTGGACTATGCCACATTTACACATTTCTAAGTCTTTAAGTAGTATTTAAAATTTAGAGTCAGATTAATTCCTCTTCATCTTTTTTTCCCTCAAGAATAAATGATAACATCATTCTTAGGAAAATAAGTAAATCTTGTTGTTGCCACTGATGAATTCCTGCTTGTTTAAAATACCTGTCAACCTGCATACTACTTCCTTTTAAATTAAAAAATGATATAGCAAATTATTACATTAAACAAATGACGAGATCATGTCATCCCACGAAGAATCCAAACACTGAAATCACCCCAAAATGTTTTAAAATCATTTTGATTTTAACATTAAACATGTTGAAGAATGGTAAGCACCACACTTATCTGCATTTCTCCTGAGCAAGAGATGGGATTTTTTTAAATGTTTGTATTTGAAATAAAGTAGAAACTTTTCCCAAGGGGGGAGGAGGGGACGGTGACATGGGAACCATTTGTGGAGGACGGAGCTTTAAAAGATCGAAGAGACTGGTCATAGTATTTTAGCAGATGCTGAGATAATGAAACACAATGTCCAATGTGCATTTTTGCCCCAGCATCGCATCAAAAGGAAAACCCTTCTCTTGAGAAGGTGTGACTATCGTTATCTCCATATCCCTGATTTTATGAGACCATTTTTTTATGCACCTAAAATTCCACGAAATACTGTAAAATGTATGTGCTTCCATGATTGCTGTAGGAGAAAGGTGAGGACAACTCTCATTTTTTGAAACACAAGAAATTGATCAAATGTCGAGATATCTGCTCAGTTTCTTCCCTTTTTATCTCAAACATTTCCAGGAAGTATTTCTTTGCCCTTGAACTGGGCACTGTCTCAGACTCTTTCAGGAGGGTGAGACAGTTGGCGATTCACATTTGGCTTAAAAACTTTAAATACTCTTTGATAACTTAGCACTTTTCGGGAGCGGCCTCTAAAACATTCTTCTTGTTACGTTCAGAGCCCATTGGATACACTCTGGGAGAGGTGACAGGGTGACCCAAGATTTATTTCAGGCTAAATCTGTGTCTTCCCCACCCCCACCCTTGGGTCACTCTAGAAGCCACATCGCCATCTACTGGACAGCAGACAAACCTCCCGGAGAAAGGACCGGTTTCTGTTTAAGGCAATCCCGATCAGAAAGCTTAGAAATCTATTTGAGATGTGGAATGCCACAGTTTCAGAGACAGAATCGCAAGAACAAAATCATCAAAATCACAGGGCCGTGGAGAAAGCCCTCTTGCTCAGCTTCAGTCTGTAGCAATTTTGAAAATCGTTACCCTCCCCCTGCAAGGACCCCAAAGAGGAGAATTTTTTTTTTTAAGGTAAGAAAATTGCTATTTTTAACTTTCAAGAGTGTTCTATTAGCTATGAATTTCTGGAAAAAGTTTTGGTTTCCACCCAGTCAGTTCCTTCTCTTTTTCCTCCCCATGGACCTGGGGTGTCAGGAAGACGGGCGTAGACACAAACACACACACACACACACATTCTCTCTCTCTCTCTCTCTCTCTCTCTCACACACACACACACACACATATAACACCCTTGTGAATGGAGTGTTTTAATCCCTCCTGGGCCCTTACAAGTTTTTGTGAACACAAGCGTACAAAACTAGGATAACCCAAATATTATTCTAAATTCTTTTTTCAGGCACTTAAGCAAAACAGCTTTCATTTTTGTAGTTTATGTAACTTTTTCTTATAAATATAATCACATTCCATTACACGTCTGCCTCATGTCGATTTCTGGATTTTCTTACACGAGTAACCATCCCACCTTCCTCTTCCTTCCCTCTCCTAAATGATCACTGGAAATCTCAGTATTAATTGCTTTCTTTTCATAATTAAAGGCCATTCATGAAAACTCTATTGTTTTCTAATCTCTCAAATGAGTCGGGATAGTCTCCTGGAAAGGAAAGAAATCAACTGTGGCCTAGAACAGTACCATATTTTTATTTGCAATCTTCCCAACACTGTGACAAGATGTTCAGGAGATTTTTTAAACATAGGCAACTTGCATTAACAAATGAAAATTACAATTAAATTTACTGAGTTTTAAGAGAGAAATATTTTTTACTAGGTCTTATTTTTCTTTATTACACATCATAAAAAAATGTTTAAGTGTTCCAGGACCCTAAAACCAGGCTTGCTATTGTATTACGGTCACAAGTTGCTTCATCTCGTGTGTGTGTGTGTGTGTGTGTGTGTGTGTGTGTGTGTGTGTGTACCAAAGCATTTAAATATTATAACATAATTTCTCACTCAATAGAATTTGAGAGATCTGGACATTATAAAGGCAAACTCATTTTCTGCTGGAATGAAATGAGAAAATGAAAATTTTTAAAATTCATTTTATTGGGTAAATTCAGTAGGGACTCTCTGTGAGCCCCTGAAATAAACCAGCCTACTTCTGTTTACTTTTTCCATCTTTCTGAGCCTTAAAATGAAAATTGAAGTCACTCTCCTCCCCTTCCAACCCGACGTGTGTGTAGAAATTGCAGGGTCTCTTTTCCTACAAGTCGCGCCGGCTGAGGCTGAGGTCTGAAGGAGGGAGTTCACCAAGGAGCTGGTGACAGCGTGTTCTGAGCCCAGGGAAGGGAGGCAGGGTCGGCTGCGGGAGAGCAGTGGGGGGCACTTACAGTGTTTGAGTCCGCGTCTGTCTCCAGGTGCCAGATCCAAAAGGAAACGGGGTTCTTTGTGCAGACCCAGAAATGAACCTCCAGGAAGTTGGCAGAATCGCTAACCAAACAATCAATAAAGGAAGCACAACAAATGGAAATTCAAATTCAGGGCATTCTCCATAATGGAAAAGAAAAATGAGTCGAGGGGAGGGGAGGCGAGAATGAATTTTAATTTTTTCCTGTGACCTGAACTGGGTCCCAGGTTAATTTCGGTGCGAACTTGGAGCCTCTGCTTCTCCCCCGTCCAGATTCTAGAAGGGATCATCTGACGGACGGCAGTAAATGCAGGCTGATTGCAAACCCCAAACTCTGGCGGATGAAACGGCCCGAGTTCCTGCCGCAGACCTGAAATGAGTTTTCCTGTGAAAATACGCTTTAAAATTCAGCGACCCCCCGACTCCCAAGGAAGGCCTTCAATGGCAGGAAATGGCCACCATATTTAGCGCTTTTTATTTGCGCTTGCTCCGAAACCGTGGGAGTTGAGGGAGAAATGACAGGTCACAATTCTTTGTGACATTCGGATCCACGGAGAGCATGTAGACATGTACGCTTCCCAGCACCCGAGGCAGACACCCTGGGTCCTGAAATTGGCCTCAGTGACCAGCAGTGATTCTGCCTTGAATTTCCGCAGAAGCAAGAAAGGGTTACCACGGCCAGGACAGCCGTATTTCAGATTCTCTTGTGCTGTTGATAAATGAAAAAGCAGCATGCTTCCACTTTCCAATGGGGGTACCTGATGGAAAATGCCATCTTGCAATGTTTGTGGTGTAGAGATGTGTTTGTGTGTGTTTTCTCCCTGGAATCAAAAGATTTTTTTTTCCTCCCAAATCAACTAAACACTGAAGCTCAGAAACACACAGAATGTGTATAACATTGTCCTTCAGAAATCCGTCTTGAATTTTTTTTCAAGTCCTCTCTTTGATCAGAGCGGGCCGAGGATTCCATTTTTCTCCGTTCTGTTGCATGTAGCATGGACTAACTCTGTGAGTCTAAACAAACACAGCCTGGGCATGAATGCGCCTTTCAGCTTGAGTGGCTTGAGGTGGGCTGGAGCCTCTCAGGAGGGCTGGGGGAGGGTGGCAGTGGGGGGATTAGCCAGAGAGAGGGGAGGCGGGCTGCACACTTTGGGGAGGCTGAGAGGGTAGTGAGCCCGTGATGAAGACAATGTTAGAACCACCCCCCCCCCATGCAGCCCGCCCTGGGCCACGTCACTGTCGGAATTCTTCTGCCTGAAAGACAAATGGTCTACTTTATTCAAGAGTGTCAAGTCGGGAAAACAAAGCAAAACAAAGTCCCTTCAAAGTATATTTTCAGAAGATAATCTACTGCACAGCGAGTGTGGGGAAAGTTAAGCTCTGGTTGGGACGTCCTGAATGAAGTCTCCAGGCGCCTGGAGACCTGATGGGGAATCTTCAAGGGGTGAAGAATGGGCCACGGCCTCGGATCCCCCAGGGACTCAGCAGTCCAGGTCCTCCCAGGTGTGGCTTCTAAGCCACAGAGTCCTCTGGCCTGGCTGGAACCCACGAGGGTCTGCAAAGCTGGGTACAAACTCTAGGCCCTTTGAGGCCCCTACTGAGAGCCACAAACTTGGGGTTGCATCTTCCCCAGAGGGAGGGAGGAGGTGTTGCCTGGGGCCAGAAGACAAATGCGACTGCCAGCCACTACCTCCACGCTTGGCCTCGTGGCTGGAAGGTAACGGGGCCTGTATGCCCAGGCCATGGAGTGTCCCCTGTGATCTCAGAGTCCTCCCTAGAATCTCTCTCATTCTCAAGCGCAAGGACCTTGGAGGACAAGGACAGCCATCCCACTATTCCTCATAGCCTGGGTGTGCCTCTTTCCCTGGCCATATCCCAGGGACCCTGAGAGCTTCCCCAAATCCCAGTCAGTTGTGTTGACAAGGTCTTTCCCCTGGCAAGGGTCCTGGATGGATACAGCAACCAGCAGCCACCACTAAAAATTCCAAAGGAGAGTTGTCCAAGCCGATCCAGAGTCCCTACTGCCCTTGCAGGCAACAAGCACACACTCCCACGCTCAAGGCAGGCGCCAGGAGGAAGGAAGAAAGCTCCCGGGAGCGGCAGGTCCCGCAGATAATTTATTAGCCATGGCACAGGCCATGGCAAAGTGCAGCTAGCAAGAGGCCAGTATTTTTTGGAGGCCCAAGAAGAGGGACCAAGACACACGTTTCAAATGTCTACAAGGCCTGGCCACTGTGTGCATGTTCCCGAGGCTTAGGGACCCCCAAGTCAGCAACTGTTTCCGCCCACGCAACCTCTCACCCGCCGTGTCTCCAGCTCCCCACCACTGAGCTAGTAAATATCCCGATTCTCGACTGCTTGGATCCTGGCTTTCAACCACACTGGGGCTGACGCGGCCCCAAGCCTGGAGCTGGAAGGGAGTTGACAGCTTGGTAAAGGGGGGCGAGGAGAGACAGAGATCAACTGCAGAGACTTAGACAGAGACAAACTGCAGGGATAGACACAGAGACAGAGACAAGCACAGAGACTAAGACAGACACAGAGACTGAGTCAGCCACAGAGATTGAGACAGATTCAGGGACTAAGACAGAAACAGAGACTGAGACAGACACAGAGATAGAAAGACACAGAGACAGACACAGGGACAGAAACAGACCCAGAGACAGACACACAGAGACAGAGACAGATACACAGAGAGAGACAGAAACATGCACAAAGACAAGAGACAAACTGCAGAGACAGAAACAGACAGAGACTGAGACAGATACAGAGACAGGCGCACAGAGACAGAGACAGACACAGACACACAAAGAGAGACAGAGAGACAGACACAGAGACAAGACAGACACACAGAGAGAGACAGAGACGGACACAGACACAGAGACAGAGACAGAGACAGACTGCAGGGAAAAGAGGCACAAAAAGGAATCCCTGTTCTAGGAAACAGAGCCGGTCTGCACCCAGAAGCCAAGAGACATCCTCTTTACTCTTTCTCTGAAATACCAAAAAGTAAACCAGGACGGCATAAATATGTGTGCAGAACGAGTTTAGAG
The DNA here is from genome assembly GCF_000164805.1 of Carlito syrichta. Taxonomy (NCBI): domain Eukaryota; kingdom Metazoa; phylum Chordata; class Mammalia; order Primates; family Tarsiidae; genus Carlito; species Carlito syrichta. The sequence goes on from NW_007248433.1 coordinate 465,488, forward strand.
ACCGCACACACACATACGCACACACGCGTATTTCGTTTTTAATTTATTTATTTTAAATCCCAGACCGTTCCTTCCTACTGCCAGCTCTTTCTCTGGCTGTGTCAGCCTCTGGGCTAGCGGAGTTTCCTCTTTAACGTACGTGAAGGCGTTCCCCACAGCCGTTTGCTGGAATGTTCTAAAATGCAGCATCGACACATTTCTGTTTCGTTTTATTGCAGAAGTTCTATTCTGCGGCACCAAGCATGTGGGGTGTGTGAGGACCTGGCAGAGGAGGAGGGCCTGGCCTCCGAGGAGATGCCCGCTGGTGCTGTCGGCCTCAAATAAATCCCAAGAAGTGACGGTCGAGCTGGCAAGAGCATCTGGGAAACCAACAGACAAAATACACAGCGCAGCCCGTGGGCCTCACCTTTACGAGCCCTGCAGAGCTTCTGGAGCGGACGGGCCAGACCTCCGGGGCCACTCATCAGGCGCTTGATGGATTGGACGTGGAGCCGACGGCCCTCCTGGGATGGCCGAACGCTCGAAAACCGAGTTTTATGAACCTAATAAAATGAAAGGGGGGAAGCAAGTCAAGAAATTTTCGGCTGGAAGAATAAACGTGGAGAGCGCAGTCAGTTAACCAACTCTGAGTATATTTAGAATTATGTCGACAGCCGGAGCCAGTCCCAGAAAGACCCCATGTGCTCCCGAGGTTGGATTTCAGCGACTGGGGAGGGACGGGTGAGAGGGGAGCAGATGACGAGCTGTTGCTGCTCCCAGAGTCCTGGGGATGGGATGTGTCACAGATCAGGGCTTTTTCATTGCATTTGGCACCAAAGCCAGGGAACACAAGGAGAAACGGCAGAGGATGAAACAGACCTGTCCCCGCCATCAGGGACAGGCACGGGAAGTGTCAGCCCCCAGGGATCTTGGCATGCACCCACCTTTCAGAAAGCAAAGGATCATGAATTAGAGCAGATAAATGAAACACACACAGGATGGGGTGGGGTCTCTTTTAGACACAAATACTTCCAGGGACCCTCAGCTTTGGAGCCACCCGGGGTCAGCGAGCGTCTGATTCAGGATGGAAGCTAGTGCGAGCTGCTTAGCTCTGGAAGCAGCGTCTGACCATGGCCTGGAGTAGGCACTGCCACACGGTCATGGACTTGACAACAGAACCAGCACCCCAGGCCACCAGCTCCTAAGTTCAGCAAAAGAGGAGAGCCAACCCCACTTGAACCAGGATCATACCTCCTCATGGGCCATTTCTTTCTTTCTTTCTTTCTTTTTTGAGACAGGGCCTCACTCTGTCACCAAAGCTGGAATGCAATGTCACACTCGTGGCTACTGCAGTCTCAACTTCCTGGGCTCATGTGAATCTCCTGCCTCAACTTTCAGAGTAACTGGGACTACAGGCATAAGCTACCACCACCCAGTTGACTTTTTTTATTTTTTCAGAATCCTTTTTTTTAATGAGATGTGTGTATATACACGTATATTCATGCACCCATGATCCTATACACATGCCCACAGTGCTCCCGGCTCCCTCCAGAGCCAGCTCCACCATCCAGGGACCGTGCCTCAAACACAGTCACATTTCAGTCCCTGACAAGTGTGGACATGAATTAACAGACCCTCACTCAGGCCACCTGATCCCTGGGTTCTGTATGCAGCTCTGAAAGCTGGGACGGCCCCGCTTTTAAGAAACTGCTTCAGGGGGTTTGAGAGGGGCCAAACTACTCTGTATGACAACATAATGGTGGGGACACATGCCGTTATACATTTGTCCAACACCAAGGGTGAGCCCCGGTGTGGGCTGTGGACCGTAGTTGATAGTAATGCATCGATACCGACCTGTCAGTTGCACAAACACGACACACAGACTCAGGATGTCAGTGACGGGAGACTGGGTGGTGGGGACGGTGGCGCTGCATGGCTGCTCAGTGCTTCTGTAAGCCTGAAACCGTGCCAAAATATAGTCCACTAATAAAATAGGTTCATTGCTAAAGTGATTGGAGGCTTTTCTTTTCCTGTTCTCTTTCAGTTTGGTATTTCCTGGGAAAAGGCTTTCGGAAAGTAGAAACGTTCAAATCGAAACAGGAAACACCCACCCGCGTGCAACGATGCGTGCTCCCCGTGCAGGGTCACTCCACCATGCGTGCCTCCTGGGGGACACTCCACAATATATGCACCCTGCGTGGGGCCACTCCACATGAGGTCCAGTCTCCGAGGACAGTTTCTGAGGCTGAGCTTGGCAAGGACAAGGCCGTGTGGTGCGTCTACCACAGCGACAGCAAGAAAAGCTGCACTATTTTAACGGCATTCTTGTGTATTTTTATTTGTCACACAAATGTCCCGTTGCACTGAGTGCAGTGACAAGATCGCTTTAAATAAACTGAAACTTGCTTTCCTCTGGCAGGTGATTCGATCTCCAGTTTTCAGAAGAACGTAAGCCTGTCCCCTGGGATTAGAGGATGGTTCGGCCCGACCTGGGAGGCCAGGGAGTGAGGCTTCACGGCTGGCCTCTCACAGGTTCACAGGAGGAGACCTCCCTCAGACGTGGACTCCACGCTAATGGTCTACCTGGGAGCCTCCTGCCTCAGCATACACCTCATTGCCAGGATTTGGAGGAAGATGGACCCTGTTCCTGATTAGAGAGAGAGAGAGAGAGGCAGAGACAGGCAGAGAAAGAGAGACAGACAGAGGGACACAAAGAGAGGAGAGAGACAGAGACAAAGAGATAGAGATAGACACAGAGAAAAACAGAGAGAAAGAAAGAGCCAGAGGGAGAGAGAGAGACAGGGAGACAGAGAGAGAAAGAGAGGCTGAAAGAGACAGAGAGAGAGGTATATAGAGACAGAGAGATAGGAAGACAGAGAGAGAGAGATAGAAAGACAGACAGAGAAAGAGAGACTGAAAGAGAGACAGAGAGAGAGGCATACAGAGACAGAGAGATAGGAAGACAGAGATAGAGCGATAGAGAGAGACAGATAGAAAGACAGAGAGAGACAGAGAGAGAGGTATATAGAGACAGAGAGATAGAAAGACAGAGATAGAGAGACAGAGAGACAGATAAAGACTGAGAGAGACAAGAGATAGAGAGACAAGGAGAGGGAGGGAGAAAGATAGAGAAAGACAGAGAGAGAGAGGGAGAAACAGAGGCAGAGACAGGAAGAAAGAGACAAAGAGAGAGGGAAAGAAAGAGACAGAGAAGGAGAGGGAGAGGGGGAACATGGGTGCTGTAAACCAGCAGTGGCCGCCACCCTGGTGTCCCCAGGAGCCGACATCTACAGACCCATCACTGCATCAATGGCCACTGCGGCCACCGGGCTCTCCTGGGACCACACAAGAGTCAGCCCCTTGCCAAGGAGCTACTGTTTCATTGGGCACCAAGTTGGTGCCCCCAGATGGCGGTGGGACAGCCTCGGGTTCCCTTCTTCGGCTTCTCTGGGTGGAGACTGGGGGACAGGGTGGTCCCAGGACTTCAAATGCAGGAAAAGCTGCACTGTTTAAACGGCATTCTCGCATATTTTTGTTTGTCACACAAATGTCCCACTGCACTGAGTGCAGTGACAAGATCGCTGTAAATAAACTGAAACCTGCCTTCCTCTGGCAGGTGATTCGATTCAGTTTTCAGTGAAACGTAAGTCTGTCCCCTGGGATTAGAGGATCATTTAGACTCAACAGGCTGCATGGCCAACCTGTTGCAGGTTCACAGCAGAAGGCCTCCCTCGGGCGTGGACTCCACGCTGATGGTCTACCTAGGAGCCTCCTGCCTCGATGCATACCTTAGTGCACAAAGGAAGACACTGTGGAGATATCGCTGTGGCTGGTTCCGGTCCTGCATGGGTGAGCCCCAGGCCATAAGACCCCCATAGCCCTGGAACCAGGTGGGCTGCATGGGGTCACATCCTCCTGCTGGGGCCATTCCTAGAAGGCCAACAAGAACGGGGAAAACAGAGAGCTCCCAGCTCCGGGTTTCAGGATCTCAGACCCCTGGGAACCAAAGCCCTATCTCTGCCCTTCCCGGCTCAGAGAGCCTCAGCCCATTTCTAAATCTCTGAGCCTGACTCAGGCCCCCTCATGGCTAAAATGACACTCCTCTCACACAGGCTGTGAGGACCTGAAGTGAAAGATGGCATTTAGCATAAAACACACACTCCAAGTTTCAAAACTGAGCATTGGCTGGGTGCAATGGCTCATGCCAGTGATCCCAGCATTTTGAGAGACCAAGACTGGAGGATCACTTCAGTCCAAGAATTTGAGACCAGCCTGGGCAACATAGCGAGAGCTCATCTCTACAAAAAAAATCAAAAAATAAGCCAGGTGTGGTGTTGCATGCCTATAGTCCCAGCTACTTGGGAGTCTGAGGCAGGACGATTGCTTGAGCCCAGGAAGTTGAGGCTGTGGTGGCCGTGATCATGCCTCTACACTCCAGCTTGGGTGACAAAGTGAGACCCTGATTCAAAATGAAAAATAAAAATCAAATAAATTGGAGAGTATTTTTAAAATAGCAAATAATATATGCTTCATTAGGTTAAAAAAAATACAAGACTACATAGAGCAAACTTCTGATCTTACAAAATGCACAGAAACAAAAGTTTATTCAAATATTATCTATATTTAGTGTTTTCTAAATTCTGTACAGTGTTCATGGAGTGACCTTGTAATATAAATTTTAGATTTTAAATTGTAGCTCTTTTGCCTTAGTAATTCTTCTGGGAATTAATGTATAGAAATAATAATAAATATTTATTAAAATTATAAGTGTATTACAAATAATATTTATAAATATTACTAATAAATATCAACTACTATGAAAGAAATCTTCAAACATAAAATACGTCCATTGTATCATTATCTATACTGAAAGCAGAAAGTTGACTTGGCAGGAATGACAGCCTAAAAGGCAAGGAAACCACAAGATTGCCTTAACAAACCTTCACACAGCAAATTAGATGCCTCACACGATGTTTCTGAGATCACAAGCATGGCCTTAACTGTAGAATCAGCTTATGGCATTGATGGAAAAACGTGTCTAAGAAAATGTTCACCGTCCATGGTGTGGGCAGGATTTTATCAAATGGCTCAATGCTTAGACAAACGCAGGAGAGAAGCACACCAAAACAGTTCACTGTCTCGGTTAGTCAGATGACGGATCATTCTTTCTCGGTTCATAATGGTATCACAGAGCTACTTCAAAAAGAAACAGAGGACACTGGGAAGAAACAAAGACATGTAAACAAGAGGAAAATAAATACCTTTTTCTCTGAACGGCCTCACTTTGCTTGGCGGCTGCTGAAGCCCACGCAATCGGTTGGGAGAGAGTGTCAGGCTGTCTCCAGCCCTGCCGGGATACCAGCCCTCAGGAGACCCTGCCCCTGCCTCCTCCCCAGCTGCTCCAAGGACCCGGGTTTTCCGGTCCGAGCCAATAGCCCTGAGGCCTTGGGAAGAAGCTGTGTCTGGCGCTGAGAGTTCTAGCTTCTGCCTGGTTAGCCCCTGCACCTGGGGCTCCATCCACTCTTCGCTTGCCTAGAACATTCACAACTCTCCACACACCTTTTTTATTTTCTTTTTCTTTGTTTCAACTGTGAGCAGTGATGTCATCGTGCATTTGTGACAGATGTAACCGAGCATTCCAGATGAGTGCACAGGAGACACGCCTGTCCACGATGTGCTGGGCCCAGGGCCTGCGGGTGGGCCCAGAATTCTTTGTTGTTCCGCTTTGTGAGGAGCAGCTCAGGTTGTGATGATCACAGCCAGCCCGGGCAGATGGCACCAAAGGACTGGCCTCCTCTCCATGAGTCCCTTTCTGTTGCATGTCAGGGTCCCGGTTAGAGCCACAAGACTAAAAATAACCACAATAACAAACAAAGGCAATATGACAATAACAGAGAAAGAGTTTAAACAGCACAGAAAGAGAACATACAAATGGAAAACCCGACGCCCAGGAAGAGACAGTGTAACCTAGACCCATCCAAATCCAAGTCAAACCATGGTGATCGTTGAACTCGGACACCGTCCCTCACATGTTTAGGTCTGCGGCCGGCATTGACTTGTATTGTCAGTGAAGGCTGGGGAAGCGTCTGACCCTTGAGGGGTATGAGGAGACAGGAGGAGAATACGGGACCCTGTCCCAGAAAAATAAAATAAAGGGGCCAGAACTGAAGTTCCTTCTTGCCAACAAACCCTTTTCCTCCCTCCAAATAAATGATCAACCAAACTGACGTGACTCACAATGAACCCACTCTTCTACACCGCGATGGGGTGACAGGGTAACTCTCCTCTCTCTAGCAATAAGTGTCTCTGTTCCTTCCCCGGGTCCAAGGTTTCTGTTTGTTGGCTTCTCCACCCACCCACTCACCCCACCCTCTGCCCCGACATGTGCACCCAGCAGGGCTTGCGCCCGTGAACTCTCCCACACTTCCTGTGCTCACCCCAACCTGCCTCACCTTGTATGTTTCCTCTTTTCATAGCTGCTCAATGATTTGTTGTGGTACTCAGTGACCCACGCATGCACCACACCCACCTGTGAGGCGCTAATGCATTCATAGGGACAGCCATGATGGATCCTGTGCCTTTGCCCAACTTGCAATTCCCCCAATAAGCAGGGCCCCAGTGGCCTCCGGTTTCTCACCTCTGCCTGCAATGCAGTGAAGACCCACCCGGTGCTTCTCATTTGTCAAGTCAGGCTCCTCCGGTCAGATCGCGGGTCACATTTGCGCATGTTTCAAATTTCCAAAACAACGACCAGAATTTGTTCTCTTGCAAATTTGGGGCCATTACACAACCACACTTAGGAGTGGCCACCTTCCCTGCCCCAGCCTTGGGTGCCATCAATCTTGGCCACCCCCTCCCCCTAGCCTTGGGAGTCATTGGTCTTTCATATTTTTGCCTGACTTGCCTCCAGATTCAGATCTGTGTCACATCTAAGCTGAAGGAAGACATCTACTTCTTCTTCTGACTGGCATTGGCTCCGGCTTCCTCCCAGCCACATGCCGGGGACCCTGGTGACTGAGGGGTCTCCTGGCCATGGCATCATGTCACCTGCATAGTGTATGTCTGTCTGTGTCCCCCACATCTCATTCCACAGAGGACTAAAGGTGGTTGGACTGATCCTCCCACTTCTCCTCTGAGGAGACCCTTCCATCTGTCCCTGAATCCACATTCTCCCGCCAGGAAGGAGAAGGGCCTGGATCCTGGGGGGCACCATGCCCGGGGACACAAGTCGTCACCCGAAAGCCAGGCTCTGCCCTGGGACCACTTGGAGTCACCCATTCCAGTTTCCCAATAACCCCATGAGCAGTGGCTGATGTTGCCAGCAACTGTCCCATGGTGTAGATGAGACCACCAAGGCACAGAGAAAAATCGCTTGCCCAGGGCCACAGAGCTAACCAGTGGCCTGTCAGGATTGACACCCAGGCAGCCTGGCCCCAGAGACCCTGTGTTCAGCTGCCTGTTGAAGCCCTAGGCCAGGGGTGTCCAACCTCTTGGCTTCCCTAGGCCACATCAAGTAGAGAGGAATTGTCTGGGGCTGCTCATAAAGTATATAATGTTTATTAGTTAGTGTGTAGACATGGTAAGACTTCTTTTTTTGATATTTTATTATAAAGCTTAGAAAAATGAGAGCAATATAAAACTGGTGGGAAATTTGACCTTGATTTATAAAACCAATCTATCCAGATCTGGTTCAATGGAAGTGGTTGCGATTCTCAGTGAGTTTTCAAGGTGCTCGTCAGAAACGCTTGTTCAATTTTGCTCTTTGTGGCTTCACAAGCTGCTCACCAATATGCTGCCAAAAAGTGAGGTCATGAGTAAAGCATGATTGTGAACTTCAAAAATGGAACCACGCAGGGGTTACAAAGAAAATAGACACTAGGAAACACATAATGTTTAAAGATCATGTGGGCTGCATGACTAGCTGTCCCGGGTCACATGGGGCCCACGGGCCACAGGTCGAACACACCTGGCCTAGAGCCCCTCTGGAGGCTGGTGTGGACTCACAAGGACAGAGCTGGACTAGGAAAACTTCAGGCTGCATGAAAATTCCAGGCTCCCTGATGATTGCAGCCACCATGGCAGAATCCCGCGTGCAAGCCAGCGGCCCAACTGCAGGGGGCATCACACTCACCCAGCTGTCACACTCCCATCAGACACACCTGCCGCACTACAGTCCTTCATCCAGGATGCTTGCGGTCCAGAGCCGACCACCACGGCAGGAGGCAGCATGGAGACCCTGGAGCATCTGCAGCCAAGGTCGAGCTGAGTCACCAGGTCCTGGTTCTACCAGATGACACGCTCGTTGAAACATCATTAACATTGTGGTTTCAAAAAATCTCCACCCACCAGGGTGCCAGACAGTCCAGGTGTGACCTATGAGGCCTGTAGCTCCCTTGCCCAACATGAGGGTCCCAGCACTAAGATCCCCCTTTCTAGAAAAGGCCCACCCAAACCTACCCCTCAATACTCCTAAGAATAAAAGTTACAGCTCAACAACTCCTGGGGCAAAAGCAGTGGCTTTCCTGGACTGTTTTGGTGGCTTCCCTCTCTTGGGAGTGTTGTCTTCTCTGCTCAATAAAGCGACTCGCGGATTCCACTTCTTTGTGTGCCTGCAAATTCATTCTGAACATGAACACAAGAACCCAATGGCAACTGTCTCATGCCAGGAGCAGCATTTCTTCTCCTGGTATCAGTGAGATTCCGCATCCCACCTGGTCCACTTGTCCTAGACCTAAACAAGGCCTTTGTCACTTTCACCTGCAGTTGCAGGTGACAGGAACATAGAGAAAATACAGCCCACACATACGTCTGTGTGTATGTGCACATGCATATACACATGCACAGGGGAATAACTGTGAATAAATGCCTGTATGCATATGAAGAGGAAAAATAACAAACCGTGCCAGTATGTCAGTATTTCCCAAACCCAATCTTCCTTCCCCGAGATAGGAACATTCCAGAAAATGTTCTGCTTTGCCCTAAATAAAATGTTCCGTGGTTGGTTAAATAAGGCAAACATGGCGTCCTCCAACCTCTGGATCCTGAGAATCCTGCTATGAGGGTCCCTGTTCAAGGGCGTCAAAGCAGTCCCTCCCCAGTGCACTTGGCTTCCAAGCTTTCGGCGGATGTCCATGCCTCCATTTCATTATTTGACAAGATGCTGAACACCTGCCATCTACCGATGCTCCTGAGCGCAAACAGACCCCCTAGCACCCCCCACCCCCACCCCCAGAACTCTGTCAGCAGTAAAAGTCAATGTCAGTAAAATCATCACATGCGAAGAAAGCGCCCAACGTAATGTGTGCCCAGAAATCAGGCAAGCGGGTATCATGAGGTCTGAGTAGTCAGAGTCAACCTGACCTGCGGAGGCGCAAAAGGTGTCCTGCTGAAGAGGTGATGAGGAAGACGCAGAGCCAGACTGATGGGGCGAGTCGAGGGGGGAGACGTCCATGATTCAAGGGAAGAGTTGGTTCTTAAAATCTTTTATTTTATTATAGAAATGTGAGGTACAAGTCATGATTAACTACACAAGTAGACTGCATGCAGATGAAGTCTGGGCCTCCAACTAGCCCTCATTACCCCATTGTAGGACCAGGTAACGTTTGGGTTGCCACATCCACACCCCCAACTTCCTTCCCTCCCCTGGCAGTGCCCCATCACTGCCGATCCCTCTCTTGTATTATGGTGATTAATTTTCAGGTCTCACTTATGAGTGAGAGCATGCGGTATTCAGTTCTTTGTTTCTGTGATAGATCACTGAGTGTGATGGTCTCCAACCCCATCCAGTTTGCCGTGAAGTCCATGATTCTGTTCTTCCTTAGGGATGCATAATACTCCATCGTGAGTATGGACCACATTTTATTTATCCTGTGCCCCTTCAGCAGGCAGGAGGGTTGGTTCCACGTGAAGAGTTTTGGAGTAGAGATCAGCACAGGAGCCAGGGTAGGGGAAGGGAGGGAACATGGCAGACCCAGTACCTGATGGAACACCGGGGCAGTGGAGCAAAGAGACAGGGCAGGGCGGGTGGGGAGATGTGGAGAAGAGAAGAAATCCTGGACCACACAGGCTCCCAAGAAGGCAAGGAAAGTCAAGATGCAAAGCCCAGTGAGAGGAGGAGGGCCATTAGAGCGAGAAAGGGCAACTCTTCATGGTAGCAGGAGGGAGGGGCAAGGGGATACATGTTGGCAACGTGTAGATTTTTGTCTGTATTCATCAGGTCTTATTGGGATAACCAGTGTAACAAACGACAAAATCTCTGTGGTTTCCATGAATAAATACTTATTTATCTCTCTCTTTTTTTTAAGAGAAAAAAAATAGCTTTATTCCTGAATGAGCAATAAACCAGAATTTGATATCCATTGCAATCTGCCAAGGGATTACAGAAAGAAATCTCATTTTTATATAGCCAAAGAGATACAATCCATTACATGCAAGTTTTCAAGTTAAACAATAACTCATCCTCACACAGGAGAACTTGACAACATCATTTATCACATAACATTTATCTTATCTTTACTCAGTATTTGAGGTGACCATCTGTGTTAGTTAATTGACTTTATTCAGAGGAAAAACATTTTTTTAATTTTTTTTTATTTTAAAGACGTAGGGTACAATTCAGGGTTAACTATACAAATGGTCATTGTACCGGTAAAGTTTGGGCCTCACATTGGTCCCCATTTCACCTGGTTTGAGATCAGGTACCCTTATTGATATTGTGTCTCCCACCCTCTCCCTCCCCTGGCAGTTTCCCAACACTGCCAATCCCTTTCTTGCAATATTATTATAATCATTCAAGGTCCTCTTATGAATGAGACTATGTGGTATGCAGTTCTTTGTTTCTGTGAGAGATCACTGAGTACTACAGACTCTAAATTCATCCAAGTTGCTGTGAAGTTCATAATTTTGTCCTTCTTCATGGCTGTGTAATATTCCATCATGTATATGCACCACTTTTTTTTAAACCACATTTTCATTTTAAAGATGTGGTATACGATGCAGGGTTAGATATACAAATAATCATTGTACAGTAAAGTTTGGGTCTCACTTTGGTCCCCATTTCACCTGGTAGGAGATCAATTATACATCTGTGGCTGGATTCAGCAGAGTTTCATATCCCTGATTTAGGTGGAGGGAGAAGCAGACAAGTGAGTGTGCTCTTCTCACAGGAGATGCCAGGAGCAAAAATGTTGGAACAAGAATGCACAGAGCCTCTTCTTGAAGCTGTACCCTGTCACTTCTGCTGCATTCCTTTGGTCAAAGCAGGTTACATGGTCAAGTTCAAAAGCACCAGACAGGGAAGTGTGCACCACTGGAGGGAGAGAGCAGAGGGACGTGAATATCTGTAAAACAATGATGCAATCTACTGGCACATCTTTGGGAGGACAAGCTGAGGAACTTCTTGTCTGATGGCCTCTATTTCTTCTGTGGTGGAGGAGACAAGTCCACTCCTGCAAAGGAAAGGGGGAAGTCAAGTTTTGAGAGTGGAAAAGGTTTGAAATAGTGTGGACCCATGCGAGGCCTTCAAAAAGTTCATGGAGAATGCATACTAGGAAAAAAAATGATGCATGGGTTCTGATTTTTGCACCAAAATAAACTCATACTGAATTCATTATATCCATCAAAACAGGATCTAGTTTGAGGCACTAAAAAGGATAAGGCCCTAGTTCAAAAGGAGCCCCTTTCAAAGCAACATGAATTATTCTAAACCTGAAGCAAGAACCAATATGTCTTTTATGGTGAACTTTAGGCAGAAAATGGTGAAATCATTGATGCTTTATGAAAATTTTGTAGGGGCAGGGTCCCACCCCAAAGTCAGCAGTTTGTAAATGGTTAACTCATTTTAGGATGAGAAGGTGATGAAGAGGAAGCCCACAGTGACAGACTGTTCACATCAATATGTGAGAAAAACATTCGCCTTGCCCGTGCCCTAATGGAAAAAGACCTGTGATTAACGACAGAAGCAATAGTCACCACAGACATCTCAACAGGTTCTGTTTACATAATTCTGACTGAAACATTTAAGTTGAGACAACTTTCTGCTCAATGAATGCCAAAACTGTTGTGCCCAGATCAACTGCAGAAAAGAGCGGAGTTTTTCATGGAAATTTTAAACAAGTGGGATCAAGATCCTGAAATCTTTCTTTGAAGAATTACAACAGGAGATGAAACATGACTCTGTCAGTACAATCCAGAAGACAAAGCACAATCAAAGCAATGGCTACCAAGAGTTGAAGCTGTCTCTTCACAGCAAACTGGAACAGTCAAGATCAAAGGGCACAGCAGCTGTGCTGGGGATGCTCAAGGCATTTTTTTCATGTTGACTTTCTGGAGAGCCAAAGAACAATAACATCTGCTGAATATGACACTGTTTTGAGAAAGTTAGCCAAAGACTTAGCAGAAGAACACCCAAGAAAGCTTCACCGGAGAGTTTTCTCCACCACAACACACTCTTGTTCATTTCTCTCACCAAACAAGGGTGATTTTGTGAGAGTTTTAATGGGAAATTATTAGACCTCCACCTTATGTCCTGATTTGGCTCCTTCTGACTTCTTTTTCATTCCTAATCTTTAATCTTTAAAGGGCACATTTTTTTTTTCAGTTTATAATGTAAAAATACTACATTCACCTGGTTAAATCCCCAGAACCCTCAGTTTTTCAGGGATGGACTGGTATCATCTCTTCCAAAATTACCTTGACCTTGTTGGACTGTATGTTGAAAAATAAAGTTTGCATTTTTTAATTTTTATCTTTTAATTCTTTTTTCACAGACTTTATGAAGTGCTGTCATAGTTACATCCTGTGAGGCACAAGCTTAAGGAAGGTAGCCTCACTCTTTTGCAGATTCTTCAACATGGAGGCTCCCAAGCAGAGTGTTCCTGGCCACAGTAGATTTGGCTCCAGCTTGGATGTAAATGTGTGTGTGTCCTTTTCCCCTGGGCTTGGGTTCCCCATAGCAGCATGACCTTATCTCCTCGGGGAGGAGTAGAGCTGGAGGTGAGAACACACTTTCCTCATAGTTTCCCAGTTCTGTTTTAGAAATCTCAAGAGTCCATGAAATTGTGTTTCCACGATTAACTGTTGGAGTAGGAGACTCCTATCCCATCCCATCGTCAGGGTAATTTTTTCCTGTGTTATAGCAGAGAGGCACTTGACCAGGGACACGCAGAATGAGTGAGAAGCTGGAGAATCCCAGTGACTGAGGATTCTGTCCAAGGGTGCTTCTGACTTGCCCCAAGTTGGGTTTTGCTAGAACATTCCAAAGGATATTTCAGGATGTTTTTGTTATAGTCGAATGCACTCTGGTGTTTGCTCACTTTGCTTTCTTTAAATTTTAGGTCCCATGGTAGCCAAGAGGAATTCAATGCCTGTGTTCAATTCATTTCATATAAGTCACAGAAAAATCTGATTTCTGGACTGTGTGGAGACCTCATCAAGCCCTCTCCTTGATCTAGGAAGTATTCTGTGCCAACTTCTAGGAGAATTACCCACCCCTGGTACAAGTTCAAAATATGGGACTGCACAAGAACCTTGGAACCTGACCAGGTTCTGTGGATTTGGAAGTTGGATGAGGATACAAATCTACTTCCAGGGGCATGGAAACACTCTTCCTCTTCATACCAATGCAGACACCCTCTGGCCACTGGCTCAGTCACCCTTTAATTTGGATAAAAGAAAAATATTGATGTCAGGAAGGAGCAGGTGGTCCCATCAGAGGTTATGGAAGTCTGTGTATCTTGGCAATGACCTCCCAGGCCAAGGAAGTGTGGGGCCTGTGAGAGGCAGCTGACCCCTTGACTGTGCAGTCAGCTATTGTGATCACAAGAGGAGACATTATCTGTGAATGCAAGCATGTGTGTAACTCTGTACCAGGGAAACCCTTCTCAGTAGGTAGCACATCCAACATGGGTGTGACCTTCACTTGACCTTGAGCTTCTGATTCAGCTCAGCTATAGTGAAGGCTCCTGTGGCCAACACAGACCAAAATGCAATAGACTGTGTCCAAACTGAATAGTCAGATTCCCCTGGCATGTTTCCTCTGGCTCCTGGGGCTGGGAAGGAAAGCATCAGGGGTCCATCAACCTTCCCTTCCCACTAACACCATTCTCCAGAGCCTTCCACCACCTGAGGACTAGCCTCCACCACCTGAGACCTGGCCAAGGGATTGTCTCAAAATCCACATCTCCAGATAGTCATGACTGCCCTGCTAGCATGAGGAAGCAGGAGGTACCACAGTTCCCTAAATATGACATTCACTTGGCTACAGCATAAGTCAATCACAAGTGCCATACCCACAGTCCCCAGGCAGCCCTGTTTCTCTGTGTTTAACTAAGAGCCATCAGACTTCTTCCCTGGACCCTGCATCATGTCACCATGCAAGTGTCATCGACTCCCCCACATCCTGGGTGTCTCCTGGTCATTTCCCTCCAGATAGGGTTTTTTCAGGAGCAGGTCAAGCCAGCCTCCCACCCCCTCCTCTGGAGGTCTCCCACACTTATGCAACATAGCATGGCCTTGCCTGGATGGGCCACAGGAAAGTAAGTGCCTTCTCCGTGTGACCCCTATTCTGGCCTGTGGGACCCCACATGCATGGGAAAAAATGGCAAACCTCACAAGCCCATGGACCTTCCAGGTCCTCAGCACCTGGGCTTCCCTTTCTGGAGCAACAAACACACTGAGGACATGAGAACTTTGAAAAGATCCTTGAGGACACATTTGGTTCCGGTCAGGTGTGAACTGGGCAGTGTTCTGTCTATCTAAACTTGTCACTACCAGCTAATTCTCCTCCTCTCTGATGTCAGAGTACTCTCTCTGCCTCTGTATTCAACCTGACTGGACCCTGGATTTGACTGATCTCAGCATGGGAGCTGTCCTAACTGGCAGAGACTTGGTTTACGGTGAAAGGCATGAGACTGAGAAGATAAGGTCTTCCTCAGAGCCCCGGAATCCCCAGGGTCAGAAGTGAGTTTTGCAACAACTCCAGGGACAGATTACCCCATGGGCTGGAGACCTCAGCCCCTGGGAGGATGTTAGGATGCAGTGGATTCGGCCCCACCTGGTCCTGTGGAGTCAGAATCCGCCTGTGAGGCCACCCCCAGGTGAGCATCAGAGACAGTCCCCAAGTGAGTCTTGTGTGTGTCAGAGTTGGAGAAACATGTGCAGAGAAACACACACATCTCAGGAGGGCCACACAGGGCTCCAGCCTGGCTCTGCTGTGTGCGTGCTACATGAGGGCGAGCGGGTGACTGCACCGGCCCAAGGCTCTCGTCCACCCACCTGGCAAAAGGTCCCTGGAAGCATTTGGTTATTTTAACACCCTTCTGCTTCAGAATCATCTCACCTCATGTGTGGTGGTTCCTACTGCCATAAAACAAATCCCCTTCAAACTTAGCAGCTTACACTAAGGGTTTGTCCTGTGTCCCAAGGGATTTTCTTTTTTTTATTTTTATTATTTGTTTTAAATTTGTGGGGTACAATTCAGGACTAGGTGTACAAGTGGTCATCATACAAGTAAAGTTTGGGCCTCCCTTTGGTCCCCACTTCATCTGGTTTGAGATCAGGCACCCTTATTGATATTATGTGCTCCCCCCATGGGATTTTCAAATGCATCCTGACATACATGAGTTCTAAAATCCTGTCTATCACGATCTGAGTCTACCTGGCTCCATTTGACACATTAATACAAAGTTTTGATGTACATTTAATTTCCTAGGAATGTAATTACTGGAGAGGGAGAATTGTATTATGCTTTGTTCAGAACTTTCTCGGGAGAGACCACCCTACCAGAAAACCTCATCACCAGTGATAATCCTTCTGGTGGCATTTGAGTCTCCAACAAACACCCCTGTGTACAACCTACATTGTAGGTGTGGCATTCCCCATGCCTGTATGCAAGAACACAAGCACTCAATCACTCCATTATGATTTTTGATAAAGCTGTACCAAGCAATTTGAAATATATATTGCTGATCATAAACTATTTTCATTCCATTGCTAACTTGTCTTGAAGTGAGGACATTATTATATTTGTTTGAGGTTGTTATGCATTTATTTTATATTCCATGGATTTTATTTTAGGATTGTAAAGAAACAAAACACAGAATCTTATTTTTAAAAGAGAGTTTTGTGAGGGATAAGTTAAGAACCACTCTTTAAGATCACTAGTCTTCAAATATGTGTTTTAACTTGTACACATGGATGGAGGATGGAATGATGGATGGAATGACGAGATGGATGGATGGATGGTTGGATGGAAAATGGATGAATGGATGGATGGATGAATAGACAGACAGGTAAAGGATATTGTCTTATCTTGATTTTGATACACTGGTAGAAAAAGACCTATAAATATCTTAGGGAAGTTCTCTTTGTTTTGCTTGCCTGAGGACTGCCCTTGGAGAGCATGTACCCTCAAAGTCCCACTTTGTCTTAAACCCTGGGGTGATTTGCCACAGTAAGATTCTATATTATACTTTTCTTCGGTCAAACAGAGGAAGAGCATCATGAGAGGGAGGTGAAAATAAGAAGAAGGAGATCAGTTCCATGGAAGTTGATTCCACTAAAACTATCCATATTCAAGTAACTCCAGGAAGCCTCATATCCCTCAGGAGAACCAGAGCTTTTCCAGAGCCTTCTATTATGGGTGGGTAACATTCCAACATGACACCTACCATTCTCCATGGCCACTAGTCCACTTCAGCCCCATAAGCCTACAGAGGTCAAAGAGGTCAGGTGGCTTGTCCAAGGGCACAGACAGGTGGCTCAGCTGGTCTCAAAGAGACCCCCAGTTTGCCTCTTGCCCTCAGCCCAGCCCATTTCCCTGAGTAAACTCAGCTGAGGAATGGAGACCCATCTCCTGGATGCGACACCTACGACTCAGCTTTCCCACATACATCAGTCACCTGGGAGGCAGAGGCAGGACATGGTTCCCCAGTACACAGGGGCTGCCTTCCTGAGAAGGCCCCATACCCACCTACTTTACAGGCCTCTTCCCTGATGAGGGTCTGGGAGGGCTGGAGCACTAGAGCACTGAGCAGAGGACCTCTGAGGCCAATCCACCCATGGAAAGCTGGCCTCCTCCTGAGGCATCTCCAGTTAAGCTGCCAGGCCCAGAAGCCTTTGTGTATCAAGGTGGTGTGCCCTGGGATTACAATATCCACTAGGGTTGGTCGGCCTCGCTGTCAGACAGGGTTGCAGAAACAACCATTGCATGTGGGTGTTCAGGATGGAAGACATTGTGTTCAGGCTTTATCTCGAGGTGTGGGGCACAGGTTTTATTTTGCACTGGGGCTGCCTGGCTAGCTGAGGTTGCAAGCTGCGGCCAGCCGACACTCTCTGCCTCTCCCCAGGACCCTGAGGAAACTAACCAGACATCCCCGGAACTGCTTGCTATGCCTGAGAAATAACAGCGGGAACAATGGGCACTTGGAAAAACCATGACCACAAGGTGGCAAGAAGCAAACAGAACTCACTAGTAACTCACCAGAGGTGGGAAGAGACGAAAGCAAAGGATCTGAGCCGAGTGGTTGCGAACCTGCCAGGGCACTGGTGATGCGGGACGTCTGAATGTGTTTCTGCGCTCTGTTTACAAGAGGATCCTGCACACGGCAGGTTTACGGGGCCCTGCACAGCATGCCCTGGACCTCCTGGTCTGTCTCATTTCCCCAGCCATGTTTTATGTGTGCTTTATTTGGTGGAGTGTGTGGAAGTGACTTGTCTGTGGAGGGAATGGCACCCTCAAGCGAGAACACCAGGAGACTCGTAGGAGAGAGATTCAGTCTGTCCTGGCCCCAAACCTCAGATGGAGGAGTGCTGTGACCACCCCACGCTGCAGATCACACCGGTGCCTGGTTACCAGAGGGGGCTGGTCTTTTTTAAAAGATTTTATTTTGAAAAATATCAAACCTACAAAAAATTGGCAGGTAGAAAACCAGGAGCCTTTCCATAGACTCACCTGCTAAAGTTTTAGCAGACCAGAGCACACACTCCTGCTTTCTCTCTCTCTCTCTCTCTCTCTCTCTCTCTCTCTCTCTCTCCTCTCTCTCTCTCTCCTCTCTCTCTCTCCCCTTTCTCTTTCTTTTTCTCATTGTCTCTCTCCCTCTCTCTCTTTATCTCTCCTTCTATCTCTTACTCTCTCTTTATCTCTTTCCTTCCCTCTCTCCCATTCTCTCTCTGTCTCTCTTTTTCTCTCTTTGTCTTTCTCTTTGTCTCTCTCACACTGTCTTTCTCTTTCTCTTCTTCTTCTTTCTCTTTATCTCTCTTTGTCTTTCTCTCCCTGTCTCTTTTCTTTCTCTGTTTATCTCCTTCTATCTCTTTCTTTTTCTCTCTTTATCTCTGTCTCTTTTGTCTTTGTCTCTCTCTCTCTCTCTCTCTCTCTCTCTCTCTGTCTCTCGTACACACACACACACACACACACACACACACACACACACACACACACACACACAATTTTTATTATTGCTGAATCTTTTTCAAGTAGTTTGCAGTTGCCATGACCACTTAGGAACATTGTCCCCAGTGACCTGCTCTCCCCTCATATCCAGTCCCAGTTCGACTTTCCCCAGCCATCCTGAGGATGCCGTTCACAGCAGCCCTTTCCAGTTGTGGACAGTGTGTTGCATATGACTGTCTCACCCCTTTAGTCTCCTGTAATGTGGGACACACCTTGGTCCTTCTCTCTTCCTCATGATACTGGCATTTCTGGAGAACACAGGCCAGTTATCTTGTAGAGTTTCCCTCACTCAGGTTAGTCTGATGTTTTCTCATGATTAGACTCTGGCTGTCCAACAAGAACACCCCCACGATGCTGTCCCCTCTCAGTGCCCCATCTCCTGAGACTGTAAAGCCATTTGTTATCTTAACGGAGATGTGGACTTTGATCTCTTAGTTAATGTGGGGGTCCCCCAGGATTCTCCACTGCAAAAGCATTTTTTTCCCCTTTGCAATTAATAATTAGTCTTGACAATGAGAAAATCAAATTCTGTCAAAATACTTACAGGTTTGTTCTGAGCCAATAAGAGGGACCACGGCCCAGGGGAGCATGGTCTCAGAAGTCTTGAGAAAGAAACCCCAAGGCCCTTGGGCTGCAGTTGGGTTCTATATGTTTCAGGGAGACAGCAATTGCAGGTAAAATCACAAATCAGTACACAGGAGGTATACATTGGCATGGCCACTCAAGGTAGGATATCTGGAATTGGGGGCTTGTGAGGCACAGGTGGAATTCAGGAGGCCGTAGTGGACAATTGGTTGAAAGCAGAAAGCATGGTCTAAAAATTCGCAGTTGGTAGAAAGGAAAGCGTACATGAAGAGATGGGCATCTGCCATCTGCCACAGGGTGCCATGCTAGAGCCAGGTTGGGAATGAGCCACAGGATACCGGGTCAAAAAAAGACCCTTGGTTTCTTAGGTCCCTTAGAAGGGAATTTGAGCAAGATAAAAAGTCAGAGTCCAATCCTCATCCTCAATCTGCAAGGACATAAGAGAGGTGCAAATGCCCCACGCCAAACACACCTCCACCCACCGTTGTAGCACCCATCAATGATTCTTGCCTTGGCTGGGTGCAGTGGCTCATGCCTGTAATCCCAGCACTTTGGGAGGCCAAGGTGGGAGGATTTCCTGAGCCCAGAAGTTTGAGACCAGCATGGGCAACATTGCAAGACCTCGTCTCTACAAAAAAAATAAATAAACAAAATTAGCCAGGCATGATGGTGCATGCCTGTAGTCCCAGCTATTAGGGAGGTTGACATGGGAGGCTCACCTGAGCCCAGGAGGCTACAGTGAGCTGTGATGGTGCCACTGCACTCCAGTCTGGCAACAGAGTGAGACCCTGACTCAAAAAATAATAATAATAATTCTTGCCTGAATCAACTTAATATTTTCTTCAAATAGACTCATTTTTGCTTTATACTTTAAGAGGAAATGACACAACCCTGCCATAAATAAACTGCTAATATCATTTTTAAAAAACAATAAGCATAAAAGTAAATACAATGAGAAAGATCTATGAAATTGCCTTCTTAGGACTCTGAGCTGGGACATGCTCACCAATAAAAAGGAGGAATTCTCATGTGCCTGACAGTTGGAAGGCCCCGTAAGTGCCCCCAAAGACTCTCTCCATGCAGACCCTGCCTGCAGCACCCCAAGATGCCCCCATGGCTCATTCTTCTTGGTGGATAGTGATATCCAACCGTGTGGTGTGGGGAAGGGCCGTCCAGCCAGGGCACCTGGAAGGGATCTACATGGGCAGGTTAGGCTCCTTTACCTGCAAGCTGTCATGTGTTCCACCAACTGCAAACTCCCTTTTTCTTCCCAATGAAGCATCCCTGAAAAACAGCCTCATGGTCCAACCCATCTTGTACTAACAATATATGTGAGAAGGGCTGGCTCCCAGCTGATCCTGGCTGCGAAGGCAAGAACTTCTGTAGCCCTTACTGGCTTCTGTCTGGGTTAAACTGGGTTTGACTTTCATGTTTTTTAAACCACCATTTTTATTGACTTTCTCTATTTGTCTGTCTCTCTC
The DNA here is from genome assembly GCF_000164805.1 of Carlito syrichta. NCBI lineage: Eukaryota > Metazoa > Chordata > Mammalia > Primates > Tarsiidae > Carlito > Carlito syrichta. The sequence goes on from NW_007248433.1 coordinate 485,981, forward strand.
TGTCTCTGTCTCTGTCTCTCTCTCTCTCTCTCTCTCTCTGTTTCTCTCTAGTGTGTGTGGTATGTATGTGCATGTGTGCACGCGTGTGTGTAGAGATGAGGTCTTGCCATGTTGCCCAGGCTGGTCTTGAATTCCTGGGGTCAAGCCACTCTCCCGCCTCAGCCTCCCAAAGTTCTGGGCTGACAGGCTTGAGCCACTGCGCCTGGTCCTGGTTTTCATTTTTCTCAACCCTATTTTCCTCCTTCTCCGGGGTAACCTAGACCCTGTAACTTGTTTATTTCCCCTCTCCAGTGGCTTCACGCTCATAAAACATGGAAACCCACAGCCTGGGAGGTGAGACTGCAGCTGCATTTCACTCTGGAGACACAGTCCAAGTGAAAGTCCCCCCACGTGACAGTCCCCGACACTCCTGCGCTCTGGGTCAGAATGGGGCACGGCCAGCTCTGGGGGCCTCCCCTTCCATCCCACGCTCACTCTCTGTGCTTGGTGGATATATACCAAACTTCATGCTTCAGAGTAGTTAAAATGTTAAATCATGTCGTTAAACTTTATACAAGTATCTACAATCATCTATCGATTTAATAACAATTCTTAAGTCGATTTTATTTTGAGATCATAATAAATTCAGTTGTAACCAATAATATAGGGAGGCCCCACATACCCTTCACCCAGCTTCTCCCAGTGGTAACATCTTGCAACATTTTAGTACAATGTAGCACCCAGGATGCTGACCCGCCCATGCACGTGCATGCGTGCACAAGTTGTTTTTAGTGAGGTGAAGTTCACATCACATAAAACTAACCATTTTGCAGTGGACATTTTGGCGGCATTTTGCATAGTCACCATGTTGCACACCCCCATCTCCACCTAGATCCAAACCTTCTTAATTGCCCCCAAAGGAACCCTGCACCCATGAAGCCGATAGCTCCTGTTTCTCACTTCCATGGCAACCGCCAGCCTGTGTTCTGTCTCTAGATTTGCCTGTTTTCAACAGTTCATTTAAACAGTCACCATGGGTGACTCTCGCTTCAGGCATCTCCCACTCTGCACAGTGCTTTTGAGACCCGTTCGGGGTCAGTACTCCATTCCTTTTCACGGCAGAGTAATGCTCCACCATATGCATGCGTGCAGCAGCTTTGACATCTGTGGATCTTGCTCTCAATGGGGTTTGTGCTGGGATGAACACCCATGACAGTGTGTGACCTTGGGCGAGGGACCTACCTGGAGAGCCAGGTGTCACTTCCCTCAACAGGAGTTTCTTCAGCACCTGCCTGTCTCAGGGCTATTCTACAAGGCAACGTCCTGGCCCTGTGGGGCTCACTGATGGTGGCGGAGAGAGGGGATAGGCAGACACAAACAAACATGGCTGATGCCACCAAATGACATGATGGAAAAAGTCACAGCAGGGCCAGGGACTTCACGGTGCCCGGGCCTCACCTTGCACAGGCAAGGACGGCTGTGTTTCTGAAGACGCCCTGAGCTGATGTCTGAAGGGAGGGAGGAGAATGCCTGGAGGACATGTGGGAGGGAAGCAGAAGGGACAGTGCATGTGTCAGGCCAGGGAGGGAGCAAGCTTGGAGCATTTGAGGAAGGAGCCCAGAGTGGCTGGAAGCTGGGGGTTGGGGTCGCAGGAGGTGGGGGGGTGGATCTCTCCCAGGAACTGCCAGGCTATGTGGTTAAGATCAAATCATTTAGAGGAAATGAGCCCTGAACCCTAGAAGAAGACAGACCTGGATCCCAGGTGAAGACGGGCCTAGGTTCCAGCCCCAACTCCAAGTCCAAGCTGGGCTCTGAAGCCCGGGTGGGAACAGGCCAGGTGTGAGTTCTGGGAAAGGCCCAGGCTGTGGGTCACTCAGAAAAACTGCAAGTGACCCCCATGGCTGCTGTTTGAAGGTGTGTGGTAGGAACACTGAAGACACAGCCGGACCCAGGTTATAAGGGTCCACATACTCAGGAGTACTCCACACATGCTATCACCTGGGAAGGAGTCTGGGCATGCTGGCTTATGCCTGTCATTCCAGCAATTTGGGAGGCTGAGGTAGGAGGACTGCCTGCGTGCAGGAGTTCAAGACCAGCCTGGGCAATTTAGAAAGACCTTGTCTCCACAAAAAAAAGAAAAAGAAAAAAGAAATCAAAAAATTAACTGAGTGTAGTGGTACATGCCTAAAATCCCAGCTACTTGGGAGGCTGAGATGGGAGGGTCACTTGAGTCCAGGAGGTCAAGGCTATAGTGAGCCATGATGGTGCCAATCCACTCCATCCTGGGTGACAAAGTGAGATCCTGACTGGGCGGGGGGAGAGGGGAGAGAGAGAGAGAGAACACTCCTTGGAAGGAAGGACAACTCCAGAAATCCCACCCCTACACACCCCTGCCTCTCTGTGATGTCTGAAGGAAAAACCGTTCTCCTAAAGCCAGTGGGGAACTCAGCCCTGCACCCACCCCAGGGCGGAGGCCTGACAGCTTGTAAAACCCCAGGGTCAAGACTGAAAGGGCCAAGAAATGAGCCTGGTGCTGAAGACGTTTGTTCCCCCAGACGGTGCCCCTCCCCCCCAGAGCTACCCAAGTCCTGGGGCTTTGCGTCACCCCTTCCCCATTGCTGGGGCTTGTGGGGCTTCCGCACTGGCCCTTCCGGATCTGCTACCCACCCTTCCCCCAGCACATAGACAGCATCATCAGCTTGTACCTCTGGCTGCCTGTGGGGGCTACTCCCAGAAGGCCCAGCAGGTGATGGGAGCACTTGGGTCATAAGGGCTCCCACTTCTTCCAGCCCCAAGGCTTCACCATATGTGGTTGGCTGGAAAAAGGTCCCTGCCATGTACACATCCTAAGCCTTGATCCCACTCAAGAAAGCACCTTGGGAAGTGGATGAGGATGACAGTTAGAGGAGCCAGAACCTACCCCACCTTCAGATTTTAAGAGTGAAACGCATGTGCCCGCAGGTGCTTATGCCTGATGGAAGTCCACTCCTCGGGACACATCTCCCGTTGAGCGGAGATGGCGTCTGAGAAGGAGGCCTCCTCACGGGCTCCGGGAAGCACCTGTCGCTCCCTGCCTAGCCCTCACTGTCCCCGAGAGGACCCCTGGTCACCAGAGAACGTTGAGTGCCATGAAGAAGCCCATTGGAAAACCACCATTCTGGAGCATGACTGTGACTGCATCTGAGAGCCCAGAGGGGCTTCCCTCAGGACAAGGAGAGTGACACGCGTGCAGATGGAGCGTGAGCTAGAACACACACCTCACCTAGAGCCGAGGGGCTAGTATGTTCTAGGTCAGAGACCAGTAGGCTGTTCCACATTCTTCGGTACTAACTCCTTCCAATATTTTGGCCATGTAGGAGGGAAGGCAATCATCACGTAGATACTACCGCATGCCAGTCTCTTGGAACGTCCCAGGCATCACTCCATGCTCACAACAGTGTGCCGGGTGGGTGTTGTGAAAGGACAATTAGCTCCAGGTCACAGGAGGACTCTCTGGTAGACGCCATTTTGGGCTGGGGCTGAGAAGCACAGCCTGGTGTCTCTGAGGGAGGGCCAGGCTGGTGGGACGGCCACCAGCCAGAGGTGGCCCAGCAGGAAGAGTGGAGCCCTGCAGTGGGTCTGTACCTGTTGGGACTTGGTCTTGGTTTTGTTTGTTTGTCAATGCACCTCTTTCCTGTTCACAAGGCTCCATGAGGATGGTGATTTCCTCCAGGAAATTTACAGAGTGTTTCTGTCACGTCACATGCCCAGTCAAAGCTGTGCAGGGAAAGACAGGATGTGGGGGTGACCCCAGGCATCCCACTCTGGCTGCCTCAGAGCCTGGTGTCACCTTCACCCTAACAGTCAGAACAGGCCACGTGGCCTCCGCCGGTCTGGCCAACATACGCCCAAATGGCGGTTCTCTCCACACTGTGCACAGACCATAGTTGGGGAAGGGGATGTTTGTGGTTGATGGACAGATACAGCCAGCACATCCTCCACTTCCTCCCCTGAGCTAAGCAGGAACCATGGCACACAACAAATGCAATTCTACCCTGGCAGCTGGTGCCACAAGATTTCACATCAGACAGACTTGAGTTCAAGTCTCAGTCCTGCTAATTGCAAGTTGTGTGTCCTTGGACAAATTACTTTCTCTCTGAGCCTTTGCATACTCCAGGAGCAACCACAAAAGTTCTTTGGAAAGATTAAATGGGATAATATTTGCAAAAGGCTTGGGACAGTAACCAGCGCACAGTAGACCCTCAGTCAATGGCAACAACTGTGAAAGCTGTCATAACCATGGGGGAGAATTTTGCACTGAAAAGCTGTTACCCTTCGATTACACATCGTATGTACATTGCATATATGTTTTTTTGTGTGTGTGTTTTGTTTTTGTTTTTGTTTTTTGAGTTGGAGTCTCACTCTGTCACCCAGACTGGAGTGCAGTGGCCGCTCCTGGCTACCGCAGCCTCGACCTGCTGGGCTCCGGCGATCCTTCCACCTCAGCCTTCCAAGTAGCCGGAATTACAGGCATGCGCTACCACGCCTGGTTGATTTTTTTATTTATTGTAGAGATAAGGTCTCGCTGCCCAAGCAGGTCTCGAACTCGCGGGCATGTATGTTTCAGATAGACACTGTATCACTGAAATCTCCAGCTACCCTAAGACTTAGAAAGTAGTTTTCACATCTATACAATGTGTACAATTTCAGATGGACATTGTGTTACTGAACCTTAACATTTAGGAAGTAATTTTCACATGTATACAATGTGTACACATTTCAGATGAACATTGTGTCACCCAACCCCAGCTATCTTAACATTTAGGAAGTAGTTTTCACACGTTTACAATGTATACACATTTTAGACAGACATTGTGTCACTGAACCCTAGTTACCCTAAGATCTAGAAAGTAGTTTTCCCATGTTTGCAATGCGTACACATTTCCAATGGACATTGTTTCACTGAATCCTAGTTGCTCTATTACCTAGGAAGTTGTTTTCATATGGACAGTACATTGTGTTCTGTATAATGCATGTGTTCACATACACAGATATCCTATGATCTAGGAAATACATTTTCATTCCCGTTTTATAGATAAGAAAATGAAGGCTCCGAGAGCTTCAGCAATCTCCCTAAAGTGAAATGCCGGAATTCAAATGTGTACACATCCTCAAGAGCCCTTCTCTCTGTGGTCGACTGTCTTCACTCTGTTTTCCAGACATCCCCACCCACCTCCAGAAGAAGCAGGGCACCTAAAACAATGACCCCAGCCCCATCAGCCATCAGCAAAAGGCTCTGGGACACTGGCAGGGGTCACTAACTTTTGAAGAGGTCCCAGGGCCTTCTAAGACTCTCTGAAAGATACGACCTTTCAACCCAGGAACGTTCAGTCAATGTTGTGTTGAATTGTGTCAAAGCCCACCCTCATGTCCCCGGGGCCCCTTAAGTCACAGCATTCCATTTCATTCCTTATAAAACAAACAAACAAAAATCCACTGGATTGAAATCACATGGTGACATATTCATTCATTCATTCAAAAAATCTCAAGGAGAAAAACATGTATTTGAAAGAAACTTCGTGAGCACTGGAGAATTAGCAGCACTATGATTCTCTTGGACTGGCGAGTCAGAAAACAAAGAAGAAAGGAGAGTGGGCTGAGTCGGCGACACTGGTCAGTGTGGTGGTTATGCTCAGTGCCAGTTCCTCCAACGCAGATAATGACTACTTTGAAAAGGAATTAAAAGTTTCGTACAATTACTGGAAAACCTTACACACAAGACCTCTGCTGACAAAGGAGAAAGTGCACAGGCCAACTTTTGATTCTATGCACTAATGGAAGGGGACACGCTATGACAGCCCAGGCATCATTTAGGAGCAGTATCTGGCCTTAGGACTCAACTCAAAGGGAAGACATGAAGCCAACGCACCCGCATTTTTTCCCTTTTGTTTCCCTTTCATTTAGGGACACAACACAAATTAACAAATCCACAAGGCATTGAAACCTTCTTCCTGTTTCCTTAGGTCAAGGCCAAGTGGTGACCGGTACACGTGTGGCCCTTGGAAGTCACTGCCCATACGCAGTCTGTGTCTCTCCTTCTATTAAAGCAGGTCTCCCTCCCTCTGTGGCATTCTCAGAATGTTTACAATCATCACAATGGCTTACCGTGGCATTTAGAGCAAAATTCAAAGTCCTTGCCATGGCCTGCCAGGCATGGCATGACCCATCCCCAGGGCAGGCCTGCTGAAACATGAGCCAAGCCTCCAATGCAAGGAGTGTGTGTCATTTGTTTTCTAAATCCACCAAAATATTTTATTTTCCCCCAAAATATGACTTACAAATACACTGGCAATGTAGTATAGGCTTCATGTTTTGTCTTTCTTTATTCTTAACATTTGTTTAAAAAAAAATACAGGCCTGGCACAGTGGCTCACGCCTGTCATCCCAGCACTTAGAGAGGCACAGGCAAGAGGATTGCCTGAGCCCAGAGGTTCAAGACCAACCTAGGCAACTTGGCAAGATCTCATCCCTACAAAAAATCCAAAAATTAGCTGGACATGATGTCACAGGTCTATAGTGCCAGTTACTTGGAAGGTTGAGGTGGAAGGATTGCCTGAGCCCTGCAGATCAAGCCTGTGGTGGCCGTGAGCATGCCACTGCACTCCAGCCTGGGTAACAGTGAGACTCCAACTCAAAGTAGATAAATAAATAATAAATAAATAAACAAAGCATATAATACAACTATACCCCTCTTTTTGTTTTGTTTTGTTCTGCTGTCACCATTCGTAGATGTGTGTAAACAACATCACAGCTAGAATATAGAACCTTCACTTCCCCCAGAAAACCTCCCCCACCCCACCCCCATCAGCCCGTTCCCACCTCCATCTGGTTGCCTTTTCCAGAAAGTCACGACCCTGCAGTCGTGGAAGATGGGATAGGGGCTTTTGACCTCACTGTCTTTCTTTCCTGTTTTTTTTTTTAATAACATCTTTAATTAAAGTTTTTGTAAAGGTAAAATATTAAACTTAAAATAGGTCTTAGTACATCAAAATACTAAGTTATCTAATTGTATTCCAAGATGGTCTTTAAAACATAATCCTCCATATATTACAGAAGAGCAACTTTGATCTCCAATTGTACAGAATGAATTTTACAAACATAATAAATATAATTACACGCTTACACATAACAGTATGTACAACAGCAGTTGACAATATTAGCTCAAAACAGCAAAGAGGATTTGCCCCTCCCTTAAAATTGTAGCCCTGATGCATGCTAGACTGATTTAAGGAACCTTGACTGCAAGAGTAGTGGTACAATTCAGGATTAAGTATGCAAGTAGTCCTTGTACAGATAAAGTTTGGGCCTCACTTTGGTCCCCACTTTGACTGGTTTGAGATCAGGTACCTTTGCTGACTTTCAAATGATCCGGCAAGTTTAGAATCTGGCAGCACTGCTTGTGCGGTGAGGGTCTGTTCCGTGGCCTTGCATGATACGGATGTACCTGCCAGTCTGATCACCTGCTGGCCTGCTGTTCCCACCTGAGGGTGATCATGGACACACTGCTGTGTGCTCTCCTGAGTCAACACCCAGGAGGGGACCTGCTGAGTCACAGGGCAGATGTGTGCCCACACTTATGAGAAGCTGTCACCTGTACTCAAAAGCAGTGGCAGCATTCAACGGTCTCTGTTGACTTTTAAATTCTTTTTTATTTTTTATTTTATTTTATTTTATTTATTTATTTTTGAGTTGGAGTCTCACTCTGTCGCCCAGACTGGAGTGCAGTGGCCTCTCCCGGCCACCACAGCCTCGACCTGCCGGGCTCCAGCAGTCCTTCTGCCTCAACCTTCCAAGTAGCCAGAATTACAGGCGCACGCTACCACGCCTGGCTGATTTTTTATTTATTGTAGAGATGAGGTCTCGCCAAGTTGCCCAGGCGGGTCTCGAACCCATGGGTTCAGGCAATCCACTCATCTCAGCCTTCGAAGGTGCAGGATTACAGGCTGAGCCACCGATCCCGGCTTGACCTTTAAATTCTAACCAGTCTAGTATATAGTCATATCTCACCATGATTTTTTTTTTTTTTTTGCCCAGGCTGGAATGCAGCTCACTGCAGCCTCCAGCTCCTGGGCTCAAGCAATCCTCCTGCCTCGGCCTTCTGAGTAGCTAGGCCTACGGGCGCACGCCACCATGCTCAACTAATTTTCTTTTCTTTATAGAGAGGGGTCTTGCTATGTTGTCCAGCCTGGTCTTGAACTCTTAGCCTCAAGTGATCCTCCTGCTTTGGCCTCTCAAAGTACTGGGATGACAGGTGTAAACCACAGCACCTGGCCTCTTCATAGTTTTAATTTGCATTTCTCTAATGTGGAATGACACTGAGTACTTTTTCATTGGATGCTTTTTTACCAACTACATCCTCTTTGGTAAAGGGTCTATTCAAATCTTTTACCCATTATTTTTTTTAGATACAGTTCCCATAACCATAAAATTCACCCTTTTAAAGTATACAGTTCAGTAGTTTTATTACATTCACAGCTGTGCTCCCATCACCACCACCTAATTCCACGGTATTTTATCACTCCAAAAAGAAACCCCATGCCCACTGGCAGTCACTCCCCATTCCCCCTTCACCCTGGGAAACTGCAGCATTTTACATTCCTGGTCTCCTGAGCCCAGGAGGTCGAGGTTGAAGTGAGCTGTGATCACACCACTGCCCTCCAGGCTGGATGACAGAGATCCTGGCTCAAAAAATTTTAAAAGATAGAGTAAAAATGAAGCCCAGGCAGGTGCTCAGGAAATGTTTACTGAGCACATTAATGCATTTCCCTCCTTTGTTTAACTTTTGCTGCCAAGCTTCGAGCTAGGCACTGGCTGGGGGCTTCATGGGTATCTTATTCAATCCTGTCGGTGGTCCCCAAAGAGAGGGATCGTCATTCCCACTCCACCTCCAGAGAAGGGGACATTAGAGGTATGAAGTCACCTCCCCACTGGCTCAGGAGAGACAGTCACAATGCAAACTCAAGTGTGAAAGCATTCCTCCAACAGGGCTCAGTGGCTCAGCCTGTAATCCCACACCTTTAGGAGACTGAGGTGAGTGGATTGCCTGAGCCCACGGGTTCGAGACCCCCCTGGGCAACTTGGTGAGACCTCATCTCCACAATAAATCAAAAATTAGCTGGGCGTGGTAGCACGCACCTGTAGTTCCAGCTACTTGGAAGGCTGAGGCGGAAGGATCGCTGGAGCCCAGCCGGTCGAGGCTTCGGTGGCCGGGAGCGGCCACTACACACCAGTCTGGGTGACAGAGTGAGACTCCAACTCAAAAAAAAAGAAAGAAAAGAAAACATTCTTCCAGAACATCCTCCCAGCCCTTCCGCACTTGGGCTTCTTAACCGTTTCTGCAGGAGGACCCAATCCTGGAGGCAGGCCCTTGACCATGCCAAGTCCATTCAGGTGGTAAGTGCAGATCTGCTGAGGTCTGAGAGGGTCCTCAGAGGTGCTGAGGCCCCATAGAGACCATCCAGTGGGAAACGCAGTGGCCGGAGACTAGAGGGGTGTCTGAGGAATTGGGAAGAGTATTGTCTCTTTGTTTCCTATGAAGCCCTTGGTTTGGCTTACAGATGGAGAAACTGAGGCTTGAAAGGGCTAAATAGCATAGCATGGGTCACGCATCTGCTGAGGGGCAGAGCTCGGGCCAGAACCCCAGGCTGGCCCAACTTCTCTGACCTCCTCCCACAATCCAGCATACACAGGTGTGTGCAGGTGCCTGTGCCACTCAGAGACAGAGGAACGACTAGACATTGAACATCCCCGGGGGTTCACCAGCTGCCAGTCTGGGCTATGCCTCTTGCAAATATATCCGTAAAGGTTTGCACATGTCAATCTCCCCCCTCTGCTCTGTCTCCAATGCCGTGTCCATCCTGATTTATGGACAGATTTCTCGTGATAGAATATGCCAGAAAGTTCGGGCCTGGCTCCAGAAGAAGTGGGGTATGTTCATTTCAAGGTAGATCAATTAAAATGCAATCCAAGCTCCTTGGAAATACATAGAAACAGTCTTCGGTGCTTGGTGCCCATCCAGAGACAAGCGGGCCCTCCCACCTCTGCTGGAGTGAGGCAGCTCCTGGGTCTCACTTTCGTCTTAGACCTTCAGCTTCATCCTTCAAGGAGTTTGGCGTTGAGTATCACCTCACATCTGTGTCATTAGTATTCTGGTCTTCTCATCTGTTCAATAAACATTAAGCGTAGAGGCCTCTGAGTCAGGCGGCATTTTAATCGGGGTCCCGGCAGAGATCAGATGGAATACATTAAACGAAGGTAATTTGAGGAAACTTCTACAGAGTGACTTGCAGAGGTGTGGGCAGGATTTGAGGGAATCAGCTAGGAAGAGCACAGAGTCCCTGGGTCATAACAATAGAGGGGCCACCATTGGTGGATCTGCAGGGGAAGGGGTGGGGACAGTCCCAGGACCCAGGGAAGGTAGCTGCCAGGTGAGGACTGCCCAACAGGGACTGTGGCCTTGGGCAGGGGCACTTGGCAGGAAGGGATCTGAGAATGAGTTCCAGCCTCTCCCCCTCCCTTCTAGCCTCTGCCACGGTCCACAGCCAAACCCACACAGAAGGGGGGCAGAGAGGAAGCCACCTGCACAGCCCACGCAAGCCAGCCTCCCAAGTCAGTCTCCCAGGTGTGGGGCAGATGGAGGAGCTACAGACCAGATCTGGGGGGCACTGGAAGACACCTGACATAGGGCTGGTCTCTTGTCTCTTTCTGGAGGAATGCCCCTGACACAGGGCTCAGCCTTTCTGTGTCTCAGTCTCCTCTTCTGGAAGAGGAAGATCTCCGTGGTTCCAGCACTGGGACTTTGTCCATGGGATGAACACAGCAAGTCCTTGGCCAATCGAGCACTGATGTCGATGCCTCTCCTTGCCCTGCGCAGGACCCCATCAGCTGGAAGTACCCACGTCTCAGCTACTAAAACTAAAGCAGCTCACGTCTCGGGCCCTCTCTCCCCAAGCTCAACTAAAAACACCCTGAGACCTCAAACCACACAACCCACACATGCCACAGGGACAGTAAAAACAACAGCAACAACAACAATTTAACTACGATTATTGTGAGGACTAAACAGGCTGATGCCTATTCAGCATTTAGGACAGCATGTGACCAAGGTACATGTGGTAGAATAAAAAAACAAAAAACAAAAACAGCCCTGCTTTCTCACAGGCTCAGAAATGAGGCAGCTTCATCCATGAAGAGGCCAACTCTACTTCCCTGCCCCTTGCTCTGGGCGAGACTGGGACTGTCTTGGCCATAGCCAACAGCAGAACTGGTTTTGAAATGGGTTATGTGTCCAGGCCCCAAAGGGTCCTGCTCCCTCTCTCTGGAGCCCAGCACCCATAAGTGGGCTGCCCAACTGGCCTGCTGGAGGATGGGAGGCCACACAAGGCAGAGGTAAGCCTGCCAAGTCTCCCTCACACAGACCAACCATCCCCATACCAATCAGAAGACAACTACGGATGCCTGACTGAACCAGAAGAACCACCTGGCTGAGCCCTGCCCAAACTGCTGTAGAGCTAAGGCTTCAATAGATGGTGCTGTTTTAAGCAGCTATGTTTCTGGGTCATTTATTATACAGCAAGAGTTGGCTGATACGGGAAGTATTTAATGATTAGCAACAGTCATTTTTATTAATATTAAATATAAATATTATTTTATTCGTAATAGTAATAAGGAATCAGGCTGGCAAGACCCTCAGTCCTCTATTTCCCACAAATAGTTGCACAGCTCTTGAGAGCCATGAACTCTCCATGTATTATCTCCTTTAATCTTCATAACAATCCTTCTAGGTTTACAGCTTCAGCAAGGGGACTTGATCTGAGTCCAGGAAGTGGGAGAACTAAACTAGGGCCAAAACCTAATTCACTCTTCACTGTCATCATGGGGTCTCTTGGGATGGTCGTTTTGCCTTGGCTGGATTTTCTCCAGAGGGTAACATTATCTGAATACTTTATATCTGGTGTTAATAACTTTGTTATCATAGGAGGATAGTGATAAGGAATTCTGGATAACTTTCCTTCTACCCTATGTTCAATGATCCAAGTCAAACCCTGTCCCCGCCTGGACTCTCAGTTACTCTTTCAGTGCTAATCCAGCTTCAGGAGTGGGAGAATCTGGTGGTGCCCACGGTCTTCTTTCTCCTTCTCCATCTTGAAACTCTGTCCTTTTCTGTGCTAGTGGAATCCCTGGCAACTCCCATCTGCTGGTTGGTGACCTGCCCTGTCTGATGCCCCTGAGTTGTGCACCATCCCTGAGTTGACCCCCATCTTCAGTGGCGACTCCTAGGTCCCGAGAAAAGTGTCCAGCCTTGGATCTGGGAGGGGTGGGGACAGCCCAGCCCTGGATGTGGGAGGTGAGGACACAACCCAGTCCAGCTGCAAGGAAAGAAATTCGGGTCTTCCTGAGAAAATCATGATGTCATGACCCAAATAAGATGGCGTGGGCCAGGTGTGGTGGCTCACACCTATAATCCCAGCACTTTGGGAGGTCAAAGTGAGAGGACTTCTTAAGCCCAAGAATTTGAGACCAGCCTAGGCAACATAGCAAGATCCCTCTCTACACATAAAATTTAAAAATTAGCTGGTTGTGGTGAGTCTCTAGTCCTCGCTACTCAGGAGACTGAGGCAGAAGTGAACTATGATTGCATATCTGCACTTCAGCCTATGCAACAGAATGAGACCTTGTCTCAAAAAAAAAGGAAGAAAGAAAAGAGAGAATGAGAGAAGGAGACAGACTGCAGCGCCCAAATGCAGAGATCAGCTCTGATCATCGTTCTTACCTCAGCCCATGGAGGGCCTTGAAACTCCCAGAAGGGTAACAAGACTTGCACTCTAATCACACCTAATCACGGAACCTTCTAGAAAGTAGACACTTTCCTACACCAAGAGCTCTGACTTCTAACTTTACTGATCTCAATCACAATGTGTCTTGGCACTGTCTCACCACACCCTCCTGAAATGGCTTCCAGAAGCCACATAACTTCTTGGAGTTCCGTTTCCTCATCTGTGAATGGAGGGTAATAAAACTTATGTTCGGGAGACCATAGGTGTGCCACGTCCAGCCAAGCATCTTGGCTCCGTTTCTTACTCTCCAGTTGCTGTGTTTTCTGTAGCAGTTTCCAGAGAGGCACTGAGGAGAGGTGACATCGTTCCCCTTGGCTTATGTCACTCCATGGAAGCCCACGCATGCTGCCATCTGTCTGGGGGCGCCACCCACTTCCTGGCCACTCCTCGGCACCTCTTCTGCCTTGGAGAGTTGGTGTTTCTTGGAAATACAGTTTGAGAGCTGAAAAGCATGGCAAGCAGGTGGCTTTGACTCATTCTACAGAAGGAGGATCATGCCCAGACCTCATGGAAAAGCATCAAGTCAAGTGCCAGCCCTGTGCTTCCCCACGAAATTCCAAGGCCAGGGATCTGTTGGCTCAAAGCACAGAAAACCGATACAGTGTACCCCAAGAAGAGGTATCCAGAAAAGAAGAAAAAAAAGAGTTGTCCCTGTCTTGCCATGGAGACGTGATAGTAATAACACCAACAAGGGACGTCACAGGAGTTCCCCCCGCTGTGGACAGGCACGGCCCTGGGTGCTTCTTACATCAGCCTGTGGGACCCTTAGCCTGCCTGTGAGATTAGATATCGGTAGGATCCCATCTTAAAGATGAAGAAACTGAGACCCAAAGGCCCAGGGAAATCACTGAGTGAGAAGGAGCAGGTGGGGGAAGAGATAGATTAAAAAGGGGAGGGTGGGAGAAATCAAAGAAAATAAATGACCTCTCAGGTTTCCACAAAGTTTCTTTCTATGTTTTCTTTCCACTTAAAGGGTAGGGCACAGTCACTGCAAGGAAGAGACAGATGTTTTGAACCATAGGGAACCAACCGTGTCATGTATTTTAGTGTCCTTCATTCTATCACTAAGGAACTTTGGGGTCTTATGTAGGTGAGTGGATTGCCTGAGCCCACGGGTTCGAGACCCGCCTCGGCAACTTGGCAAGACCTCATCTCTACAATAAATCAAAACTTAGTCAGGTGTGGTAGCACATGCCTGTAATTCCAGCTACTTGGAAGGCTGAGGCGGAAGGATCACTGGAGCCCAGCAGGTCGAGGCTATGGTGGCCAGGAGCGGCCACTGCACTCCAGTCTGGGCGACAGAATGAGAATCCAACTCAAAAAAAAAAGAAAATGCTTCTTCTCCTTAGAGAAGTTCTTACAGGCTAATCTTGGGAGGTTTCCCTCTAAACAAAAATGGCCACTGTTTTTGTAAGATGGTGACTTTGAGTTTCCTTTTTTCTTTTTTCCACGGCAATGAAATTCAGAGAAGGCTGGTGGCCCCTCCCGGCAAATGATCACATTAAAATTCATTCTCTCCTTTCGTCTTCTCACTGTTTATTTTATAAACAGAGACATGGTGTCTGCAAACTCCAGTAGCTCAAAGACACACTTTTCTAGTAAAGCCCAACTCCTTTCCACATTGATATCTGAAAACGAAGCAAAATCTTTCTTCAAAGAATCTGAGGGGATCAACTTTCCTGTGGAGGTGGGGGTCTCACCAGTCATCCAAAACCCATAAGCCCCCACCAAAGTGGCCCTACAAAGCAGATGTTCCTCTGAGGAAGCGAAAATGCCAAAAAGCCATGATGAGGGATGACACCAGAGAATAAGCTAGTTATTCTATTTGTCGTGAATGCCCAGTGAACATCCATCACTTGCAACGTGAAGCGTTTAGGGACCACTGCTTTCAACCTCAAAACCAGCTTGGGCAGCATAGCAACAACTTGTCTCCACCCAATCTTTTATTTTTTGTTTTGTTTTTCTGAGTTGGGGTCTCACTCTGTTGCCCAGGCTGCAGTACATTGGCACGATCATGGCTCATTGTAGCTGCGACCTCTGGTACTCAGATAATCCTTTTACCTTAGCCCCCTGAGTAGCTAGGACTACAGGCATGCGCCACCATGCCCAGCTGAATTTTTTTGTAGAAACAAGGTCTTGTTATGCTACTCAGAATAGTGTCAAACTCAGAATAGTATCAAGTGATCCTCCCACTTCAGCCTCCCAAAGTTCTAGGATTACGGATTTGAGCCACTGTGCCCAACCCTTTTTCTTTTTCTTTCTTTTTTTTTTTTTTTTGGCTAGGTATGGTGGCATCTGTAGTCCCAGCTACTCAGGGGACCAAGAAGGAGGATTGCTTGAGCCCAGAAGGTAGAGACTGTAGTGAGATATGATTGTGCCACTATACTCCAGCCTGGGCGGCAGAGTGAAACCCTGTCTCTATAAATCAATAGATAAATAAATAAATAATAAATCTTTTTTTTTTAAGTTGGAGTCTCACTCCGTCGAGATATGCTTGTGCCACTGCAATCCAGTCTAGGCAACAGAGTGAGGCTCTGTCTCTATAAATCAATTGAGAAATAAATAAATAAATCTAAAATTTTTTTGGAGTTGGGGTCTCACTCCGTTGCCCAGGCTGGAGTGCAGTGGCACGTTCACGGCCCCCCCAGCATCGACCTGCTGAGCTCCGGCTATCCTTCCACCTCAGCCTTCCTAGTTGCTGGAACTATAGGAGTGCGCTACCACACCCGACTGATTTTTGATTTATTGTGGAGATGAGGTCTCACCAAGTTGCCCAGGCTGGTCTCGAACCTGTGGCTCAGGTAATCCACTTGCCTCAGCCTCCCAAAGTGCTGGGATTACAGGCTGAGCCACCAAGCCCGGCCAAATAATTTCTTAAACAGGACACAAAAAGCTCTACTAAAAAAGAAACAATTGATACACTGGACTACACCAAATTTTAATACTTCTGTTCATCAAAATACCCAAAAAGTAAAACAGTAAACCACAACAGGATCAGGTCTTTGCAAGACATATGTCTCAGAAAGGACTTGATCCAGAACACAAAAGGAACTTCCACAAATCAATAAGAACAAGACAAAGTGTTCAATTCAAAACAAAGCAAAAGCCTTAAAACAGCAACTCACAAGGGAGACCTGAATGGCCCACAGCATGTGGAAATGCTAAATTTCATCAGGGAGATGACAGTGCTGACATGACACGTATCACCCCCCAGGGTAACTAAAGTCCAAGAAATCCGTCTACACCAGCTACTGTGAAAACATAGAAGCATGGGGTTCTCAGACTCTGCTGGGGTAAAATAGTGCCATCAGCTCGGTAAGCTGTTTGTCAGGTTTTTTTGTTTTGTTTTGTTTTGTTTAATTTTTTCTTTTAAATATGGGGGTTGCAATTCAGGGTTAGGTATACAAATGTTCATTATGTTGGTACCCTTGTTATGAGGTTTACCCCCCCCCCCACCCCTGGCAGTTTCCCACTACTGCCAATCCCTTTCTTCTAGTATGATAATTGTTCAAAGTTCATTTATGAGTGAGAATATGTGGTACTGTAATAGATCTGTGTTAGATCACTCAGTATTATAGACTCTAAGTCCATCCAAGTTGCTGCAAATTCATAATTTTGTCCTTCTTTATGGCTGTGTCAATTGTTGTTGTTGTTGTTTGTTTTGTTTTGTTTTGTTTTGTTTCGTTTGAGTCAGAGTCTCACTCTGTTCCTCAGGGTGGAGTGCAGTGGCATGCTCATGACTACCACAGCCTCGACCTGCTGGACTCAGGTGATCCTTTCACCGCAGCCTTCCTTGTAGCTGGAACCATGGACGTGCACCACCATGCCCAGCTAGTTTTTTGATTTACTGTAGAGACAAGGTCTTGCCATGTTGCCCAGACTGGTCTCGATGCTGTGGGCTCAAGCAATCCTCTTACCTTCACCTCCCAAAGTGCTGGGATAATAAGCATGAGCAACCATGCCCAGCTATTTGTCAGTTTATGAAACCAAACCTAGCTCCCTTGGGACCCAGCAGATTCCCCCATCATAGGCATGTACACATGATAAATGGGTATCATGTACACATGATAAATGGGTTCATATGTACACAAAGACATGCATAAGAATCTTCCCGAAAACTTTCATCACCCCTGCCGAACTCTGGAAACTGTGCAAAGCCTGTAGACCTAAAAAGAGATGAGTAGGTGGTGAGTGGCGCTTACAGATGTCATGTCCAGTAAAACAGTCCAGACACAAAGAGCGTGTGTCCTGCGTGGCTCCACTTGCATGACTTTCAGGAAGAGGCCACAGAAACGCCCCTGGCATCAACAGCGGGAACAAGCTCCTGTGTTCTGTAGTTAACACTATAGACAGATATAGTTCACCAGAGATGGCTAGAGTTAACAATATGTCACATACTCTCAAATAGCTGGAAGACACGACGTTCCCATGTTTGGGAAGATGACGTTCCAATGTTTGGGATGACACGACGTGATCCATGTTTGAGTTGATGGATACACTAATTACCCTAATTTGATCACTACGCATTATATGTCTTGAAACATCACCATGTACCTCATGAGTGTGTATAATTATTATGTATCCATTAAAAACTTTTTTTAAAAAAGAACATGTCTGATGGAGACATCACCCAAAAAGCAGGCACTGGGAAGAGACTTGAGGGGTTGAAGTGACAAAGACGCCCTATGATACCATGTTCATCATTTGGGAGGCAATTACCTGGGTATATCTGCATATAAAAAATTACTGAACTGTATACATTTAAAATCATGTGAGCTGTATGAGGGGGGACCCAGAAAGCCCCGGAATTTTCTTTGGGGGGTGGGCCCCTTATAGTACAGGCTTCCTTGCTAGGTAAGTGTTCTGGGAACCCACCGGCTTCCCTGTCCCAGCTAACATTGCTGTGAGAGGCTGTGTTTGGCTGCAGTGAATTTTTGTTTTTTAAGATTCTTTCAACTCATTTACCCATTTCTTGATGGGTGATCTACACAAACTCCCTAACCACAATGCTCTGAGTGTACAGCAGTTTTTTTTTCACCAAGATCGACATGGCCCCCATTCTCCACTCTCCATATTCACCTGATCTCACCAAGAGACTTCCTTCTGTTTCTCCAGATGAAAAAGGTCCTCCAAGGGAAATGCTTTGCTGATGTGGAAGAGGTGAAACAAAAAACAGAAGCACTAAAAGGTACCAAAATTGACGAATTGAAAACTGTTTCGAACAGTGGAAAAGGCATTTCAATAGGTGTATTGCATCACCCAGAGAGGACTTAGAAGGTGGCTGAAGTTTAAATAAGTAAGAATAAATACACTATTTTTTATAAATAAATTCCGAGTTTTTAGGGAGTTCATCATTGATTTGTTACACTTCAAATGAAAGTAAACGGTCCCTGGAACAGCAGAGTCAGTCCCTGCTTCTTGGCATGGGACTGAGGAGAGAAAATATAGGCCAGATGCACTGACTCCACGGAGTTTGAACCTCACCAGGGCCTTGAGGAGCATGTGGGCATGTGCACATAGACATCAAGTCCACACAGCTCCTGAGTCCAGAGAGGGATGATGTGGAAAGCATAGATTGCATGTCCTGATGTACACAACATCACTCCACAGTACTCCGTATGCACACATGTAGGTTAGATGTGTTGTCCAGGGAGGAAGCCAGGTTGGAGGGGGACACACCCTAGGCTGTCAGCCTGTCTCATTCACTTCCTAGCGCTGCCCTAACAAAGGACCACAACCCGGTGGCCACCCAAATTTATCCTCTCTTGGTTCTGAAACTATAAGTTCAATATTCACTCGCTGGGCCAAAACCAAGGTGTCTGGGGCTCTGGGGGGAGAGCCTTGTTTGCTCCCGGTGGTCTTGGGTGGAGGCTGCATCACTCCATCTCGGCCTCCAAGGCCACGCAGCCCCTCCTCTTCTATAAACTCCTTCCCTCCACTTCTCTCTTATAAGGACCCTGAAGAAGGCACCCCGGGCCACCCAGATAACCCAGGTCAGCTCCCTGTTCTGACATCTCTCAGGGAACCACATCTTCAGCATCTTGGCCATGTTGCAAGGTCACATTCACAGCTTCCAGGGATGGGGATGTGGGCATCTTCTGGGCAGCCACAGTTCAGCCTGTCACACAAGCTTAGCAGAAGGTGGGATCTGTGGGGGCGAGGGGATGTGAGGGCAGGAAGGGCCTGTCATGAGGAGAGGTGGGGACAAGGTAGAGGTCAGGGTGCCCCAAGAAAGTGAGCACAAACTCTAGTGCTCTCTTGAGGGGCGGGCTCAGGCCAGCCTCTGTCATGTCTGACTACATCCTGTCGGCCAAAGTGCGTTCATGGCCACATCTACCATCCACAGGTGACACAGCCACGTCCCCCATTCACAGAATGGGCAGGGAGTGGGCATTTGCTGAAAAGAGTCCAATTTACCATATTAGCCCGAGATTGCATGGACAGTTCAGAGCCTGGTGGACTCGAAACCCTTTTTTCTTTTCCATCTCCCAGGAGTGAAGAGAACACCCAAGACATCAGTCCTCATCCCATGGAGAGCCCTCCTCCTAACCGCACCTGCCTTGGTGGGATCATTTCCATGTGCAAATCATAGCACCCTGACCAGGAATGTCCACCAGTAGCCGTCTGCCCTGCTCATGAGACGCATAACTGTGGGCACCCACCGGCATCAGCTTGGGCCTGGCGGACATGTCTCTCATGGCTTTTTCTCAGACTTGTCGCTCAAGGCCACAACATAGTCGCCTGTACTCTCTGCACTCTCTGTACTCAGTACTCTGTGCTCTCTGGCCGGGAAGACAGAACAGGGGCTGAGGAAGGGTCCCAGGAGGCTCTGTCTTGATTTTTCCAGAAAGGGCCACAGCACCCCCAGCAGACTCCATGCCCTACAGACGCCCTAGCTGCAAGGGACACAGAGATGGCAAGTGTTTTGCTTCCAGGACTCTGCAGAAGGAGGCACAGAAGCAGGCAGCAAGTTCTCCCCCTCTCCCAAATCAGCAGCCTCGATGACTTCCCACTGGCCTGGGACAAAGTCCAAGCCCCTGACAGAAGGCCCCACATGCCCGCCCGCCACCAACTCCATGCCCTGCCACCCCCAACCCTGCTCTTCTGAAGAGGAGATGTCTGCTCCTCATGCTGCCGGGCCTCCACTGACCTCTGCCTGAGCCCCCTGCTTCCACTGGTCTGCTCTTTTGGTCTCACTGAAATGCCAGCTCCCTAGGGAGCGTCCCTGTCACACGGCTGTGGGTCACCAAGCCGCTCGTGGGTTTGCTGAAGCCCCTTTCACCACTTACAGTTGTGGAGTGACTGGGGCCAGGTCCTGCTGACACTGGACTTCACACACTCAGAGGACAGGTGTACAGCTGTTGTGTGCACCCATGTTTACGCTCTTTAGTGCAGAGCCTGGCAAAGGCAGATGCTAAACAAATGTGTCTTGAATGTAGATGTGGATGAAAAACATCATGGAGGGGGAAGACTGCCTTTTTGTTTGTTTGTTTTATGAGTTGGGGTTTCACTCTGTTGCCCAGACTGGAGTGCAGTGACACTATCATGGCATCCTCGATCTCCTGGGCTCAGGTGATCCTCCCACCTGAGACTCCCAAGTAACTGGAGGTACAGGTGCACACAACCACACCTGGCTAATACTTTTATTTTTTGTAGAGATGGGGCCTCGCTATGTTGTCCAGGCTGGTCTCAAACTCCTGGGCTCAAGTCATCCCACCTCGATCTCCCAAAGTGCTGGGACTACAGGTGTGAGTTACCACACCTGGCCCAAACCACATTGTTCTTATCCATCCATCTGCTGGTGGACACCTGGGTGGACTCCATATGTTGCAAATAGTGCCTCAATAAACACTGGATGCAGATGTCTTTTGATACATGATTGCTGGCACCTAGGGCAGTCCTATCTGGAGCTGTTGAGGAACCTTCACATCATCCTCCGAAGAGATCGTACTAGTTGACATTCTACCATTGTGTCTTTTCATAGGAATGGCTGTGCACTTGGGCATCTGTTGAGATGACCAGATTGCCTATCAATTATATTAATAAATATTCTAATATTAAGCCATTCCCAAATTACTCAAACTCTAGCTGTAGTGAGTTATTATTAATTTAGTGCTTAAAATACTGCAAAATAAGTCAAAGTGTTGCCTTGTCAATCCTTACACACAGGCAAGCTGGGTGGCAGTTTCTGTCTTGTTCTATCTTGTACAGCTTATGTTGCCATCCCCAAGTGCTGGCCTGAGTTTCCCCGGGACACCCCGTCCTGTCTGTACCAGTGAGTCCACCATGAGCACTTTGAAGCCATGTACTGGCAGGTCGGGACTGCCCGGCTGGCTGAGGCCCGGGACAGCCTGCACCCTAGAAGACTAAGGTGAAGGGTAGGAGCAACACTCAGCTTCCTCAGCCCCTTGCTAGAAGATATGGGCCAGGGAATCCAGCAGGATTGAGCCCAGCTGATCACAGTGATGACGTGACATGTCTGGCCCTGGTTTTGTCCCCTTCTTATCTCTTTCTCAACTTCCTACCAATGTACCCCGGGAGGACTTCCAGATAGTCTTGGCATCAAAATCTTTGTCACCGGGGTTGCTCCTATGGGCACCCTAGATAAGACTCTTTATTTCAGAATGGACTCATGGCTAAAGAACACATCTCCAGGGTCAGACAGACCTAAGATCAGATGAGAATTCTGGCCAGGGATAGTGGGGCACGCCCATCATCCCAGCACTTTGGAAGATGGAGTCTTCACTTACCTGGTGGGGGAAACCTATACTACAATGGGCCCACCTTTCAAAAAAATAATTCTGTGACAGTCTCACCCATAAGGTTAGGAAGAAATGACTGCAGGACCAGGCCACAGAAGTGCCACTGGCTTCCACGTGTGTGCTGAGGACACATACAAGCCCTGGCAGTCATGCGGCAGGCCACCTGCAGTGAATCCAAATGGCAGAAGCCAGTGGAAGTCCCAGCTAACAGCCAGCACCCCCACCAGGCATGTGTGAACCAGCTTCAGAAAGTTCCAGAACCCCACCATCAGAGCACTCCAGCCTTGGAACCCTCCCTCCAGCCAGCACCACGTGGTGCAGAGCAGAATTGCACCCACAGCTCCTGCCCAGATTGCAATTCACGAGCAGAAGTGGTTCGAGCCCCAAGTTGGAGTGGTTTGCACAGCGACTGGTGACTGAGCCTGCTGGCTCCAAGCAGGCCCTGAGCCAGGAGTCTGTGCCCCCTCAGGGTTGCCGTGAAGCTCGCTAAAGCACATGGTGCTGTCTCACTGGGACCCGTCGTCAGCTCCCGGCAAGGCTCGTCAGAAGTCCATCAACCGTGTGCCAGATGTGGCCCTGTGACCTGCGAAGAGCCACGGAGCCAGGGACCGTCTTTCCTGGAGGACCTGGGAATGGTGGGAGGCTCTGGGCAGCATGGAGAAATACCCGCTTCACACTGTGGGATGTCACAGCACTAGTAAGAGGCCACACCCTGGGCAGGGGTGACCGAGACCCACAGGAGGGCACTACACACATCACACACACCATACACACATGCACACAGGCACACACCCACACACCCACATATACCTACACACCACACACTTACACATGCACACACACTCACACACACATGGACATACCACACCCATACACCATATGCTCAGACACATGCACACACAAACACACAGCAGACACACACACACTCCCACACATGCACACACCACACACACGTACCACACACTCACACACACACTCACACACACATGCACACACCCACACACTCACATATACCTATGTACCACACACCACACGCTCATCCATGCACATGCACATCTACACACACCACACACTGTCACACACCACACACTCACATACACATGAACACACCCACACTACATACGTACCATGCACACGCATACACTACACACTAGCACACACATGCAGACATCCACACACTACACACACTTCACACACAGCCACATGCACAATACACACAGGCACACACACACAACGCACAGGCACATGCATCACAACCACATACCACATACTCAAATACACATACACACACACCACACACATGCACAAATACCTCGACATACACCATGCACATATCTTGCCCCCAAAAAAGCACCCCTTTGCACACATGACACACCACACACACCACACAGATACCTACAGATACATCCCACTGACACACAGGACATCACATCCACACCACACACACACCATGCCCCACACACAACACAACTTACCCACCTGACACAACACCCACACACACTATGCTGCACACATGGCACCTGGGGTGTACAGCTGGACGTGGGGACGCCAAGACCCTGTGAGCCTGGGTGGGTGTCAGCAGGTGCGGCCAGGGACCCACAGAGATGCCAGCCAAGGGAGGGGCCCGCTCAGGGGCTGTAGGGACCACACAGGGGCTCAGGACTATCACAAGGGTCCCATGAGGCTGTGGGGACCTGCCATGTAAACACTGATCGGATGCTCATGTCTAGCAGGTTCCGAATTCCAGAGGGATCCAGCCGGGACTCAGATGAGGGGCCGTAGGGGAGCGTCCCGGGCTGGACGACGACCACCTGACGGTCACACTCCTGAGCTAGCTCTGGGGCTAGCAAGCCCTGCGGAGCCCCGACACGAGGCCATGGGCCCAGCTGCTCCTCCACCCGCCTGGGGCCCGCAAGCCACAGCTGGCAGGACCAGATGCACCCCCCAGCCTTGGCCCAGCCACCCTCCCTGCGCCCGCCGGCATCAGGCTCTGCATTAAACACCAGATTAGAGCTGTTTGTCACAGGATTTGCAGGGATTTTCCCAGTGGCAAGAGATTCTGGGCTTCCCTGGACATTTCCAGCTGCCAGGGGCTCCATCCAGCCCTGTGCACGACAGGGCTCGGCAGCCAGGGGGATGGGGGGCTCAGGGCCCAGCAGGAGGCGGCAGCCCCTGGCCCAGGC
Organism: Carlito syrichta; assembly: GCF_000164805.1. Lineage (NCBI taxonomy): Eukaryota > Metazoa > Chordata > Mammalia > Primates > Tarsiidae > Carlito > Carlito syrichta. Next base: position 509,780 of record NW_007248433.1, read on the forward strand.
ACATCCCCTGTGCTTTAAACTCCAGGGTCCTTGGCCACTGGGCCCTGAGGCGTTGAGCCCTGTGCAGACCCTGCCGTGAGCTAGGAGTTCATCTCAGTCACAGGCATCTGGTCTGAATCCCAACCATGCTCCCAACTCTGGGACTGGGAACAAGATGCTGAGACTGAACCTCAGTTTCCTCATCCATGAGATGGGGATGCTCGAAACCGGATACGTGTCATGGGACTGTTTCAATGTGGGGACATGTGTGACAATCTCAGCCACCAAAAAGTGTTGCAACTTTATTCAAAATGTCAGGACTAGGCGCAGGGGCTCACCCCTGTCATCCCAGCACTTTGGGAGGCCAGGACAGGAGGATCATTGAAAACCAGGAGTTTGAGACGAGCCTAGGAAGCATAGTGAGACCTCATCTGTACAAAAAAAAAATTTTTTTTTAATGTAAGTGTCCAAATAATGGAAACAACTCAAATGCACATCAACGGGGCGTGTGCAAACAAACCGGGAGCATTCACAAATCAGAATCCCCCCTCCCCCATCTCCCCCAGATGCCACAGCCATACCCACCATATAGAGGAAGCCCATGAACACCATGAGGGACAGAAGCGGACACACATGGGCCACACTCCTGTGGGAGACGCTTGCCTTGGAGGGAGGACAGGAGCCCCTGGGAGCCGGGGCAGGCTGTGTCCCCTCTGGGTGAGGTCACGCCAGGCACATGCGTGACAATTCACAAGCTGCACATAACACAAGTGCTAAGGGACTCCTTGGGAAGAAAGAACACACTCAAAGGTCCTAAGTGCCCGAAGATGGGTGCTCAAACACGACCGCGTGTGGCCGTGGCACCCAGCCTGTCTCTAAGCAACAGATGGACAAGTGTCCAGGAGGCCCAGAGTGGGGATCTGTCTCTCTGCTCTCCAGGTCAGTGCTTTCTGGAGGATTCAGTTGTGCCTCTCTGGTTACCATGTTTTTTTCTTGTGAGGGAGAAAGAGTGATGGGGGTGGGAGGGCAGCCGGGAGGAAGGCGGGAGAATTGGGCCGGGGCCAAAGTAACCAGCTGCCTTCCAAGACAGGCCTGTCAGCAAGGCTCTCTGGAATTTCCTCCGTGTGTGCTCGTGGGCTCAATTTTTCCATCAAGTCCCACGTTCCGGCGGGGACCCGCCAGCCTCCCCAGACGCAGTGCCCTGGCCAAGGGCTGGCCCATTGGCCGCCCCCTGTCGCAAGACCCCTGGAAGGACTGAGAAAGGGCGCTGAGACTTGGTAGCCTAGGGCCGTCATCTGTCCTGGTAGTAGGGAGGTCCTGGCTCTGTGCAGTGAGGGCCGGAACCTTCCTCCCTTCAGGCCAAAACACCTCCCCGTGGATTCTTTAAACACCGCTGTGTTTATCTAGGAGGCCAGCAGGCAGAGACTCTGCTGAGGCTGACGTTTTGAGTGAATTGGCCTCTCACCTCCCAAGCAGGGGCTCTCTGTCCCCTCTCCGGAGGTGGGCCTGTCAGAGGAAGGTGGGACCCTGGACCTGGACACGGGTACGGGCAGCCTGGCCCGAGTTCACTGGCCGTCCAGAGAGGGCCAGGCTCTCCGGACACGCAGCTCACTAGCATGCAGGCAGAAGCCTGGCCTCCCCTGCTCCAGGCTGCCACCTGGCCATCCAAGGCCCGGCTGCAGTGAGCATTCAGACAGGGTGTCCAGGCCCTTCCCGGCATGGTTAGCACCGAGGAGACATGTGATCCCTTTCAGACCCCCAGCCACCAGCCAGGATGGGTCGCCGTCCCTGTCACATTCGCATCCACATCCCAGGCAGCCTGAGGCCTTCCACCCGCCAGCTCCAGTCATGGCCAAATCCAAATGTAACACCGTGGTCAAGGCCGGCCACAAGGATCCTCCCACTGCAAGACCCTCAGAAGGACCGAGAAGCGGCATCAAGGTACAGCGGGCTGCGTCTTCAACTTGTCGAAGTAACTTGTATGGACGGGAGACAGGCTGGCATCTCCTCCCCAAACGGAGGCCCCTACAGCCCCTACCTGGGCTGTTCGAAGGCTCCAGAAAGCCCCTCCTTCTGTTCTAGAACTCCAGCATGGAAGACAACTCCAGGGAACACGCCCTCCACTCAACTCCTGGTGTATTGTCATCTCAGGACCACAAGAGACCCTTCCTCAGCTGTGGAGATGGGGATCCACGAAGGCCTATCTCTCCCATACCCTCTCTTCCCCCATGACGGCACCTCACCACACCTGGGTCCCCACAGACCCGTGGAGTTCTGGCGTACGTGGGTGTTGGGTGTGTGGGTTAAGTGTCATATCGAAGGATGATATTTGCGCAGAAAAGGGTACAATGAGATGCCACCAGCTGGCAGAGACGGAGACCAGCACCTGGATTGGAAATCTGGGTCTTCTGGGATTCCAGGCAGTCCCCGGGCCCTGCATCACCCTGGAAAACTGCCGTGGTGGCTCCCACAGGTGCTGGTGTTAGTTTCCACATTCCACAACTTGCCCCATCATGTACGTGCCCACCCACCACTTCTCGGGGATCACACGCCAGCACCCCACACTATCAGCAGCCTCATCCGTGTCCTCTCACAGACCTAGTAAGGACACATCTTCAAATGTGTGCAGGGAAGGCACATCTGCAGGCCTATCTACTCAGGAGGCTAAGGAGGGAGGATAGCTTGAGTCTAGAAGTTGGAGGCTGCAGCAAGCTATGATCGCACTGCCACACTCCAGCCTGGGCAGCCAAGCGAGACTCTGTCTCAAAAATACAATGTACACAGGGAAGCAACATTGCCAGGGCTCTAAGCTGCCCAGGGCTGCCACAATGAATTATCCCAAATGTTGAGGGTTGAAACAACAGAATGCATTTACCCCCACATTTATTCAGAAGTCAGAGTCCAAACTGGGTCTCGCTGGGCAAAAATCGAGGTGTCTGCAGAGCTAGGTCCTTCCGGAATGTCCGAGGAGCTTCCGCCTGTTTGCTTTCCCGGCTCCAAGAGGCAGCCCGCACCGTGTGGCTCGTGGCCCCTCCATTCCAGCTCTGCCTTCATTTCCACAAGTCTTCCCAATTGCGCCCTCCTGCTTCTCCTCTAGGGGCCCCTGAGCTGGCACTGGTTCCCCCCTTACCCCCCCCCCCCC
>NW_007248433.1:512920-520104 GCF_000164805.1 Carlito syrichta
CCCCCCCCCCAGTGGATCCAGGATAATCTCAAGGGCCTTAACCTGATCACATCACAAAGAGCCTTTCTCGGTGTATGGTGGCATTGCCACAGGCTCTGTGGTGAGGGGTACCCCCAGGGCGAGGTGGGGACACTATGCTCCTTCCACACTGATCACATCACAAAGAGCCTTTCCCAGGTGTGGCGATGTCGCCATAGGCTCTCAGGTGAGGGACATTCCCAGGATGAGGTGGGGACACTGTACCGCCCACCATGCCCTCAATGCATCAGCCCACTCTGTAGAACAGAACTCCCGAGCTTTAAGAGGTTTTACCCCAGTGGATACTCTGGCCAGCAGAGCAGAAAAGTTTCTGTGCCCCCGTCCCCACCTCCCGTCCCTCCAACCCCTTGTTTTCCCTCCACGGGCCATGCTTCAGCCAAGCCCTGGAAGAGCTCAGACCTCCTCCTTCCTGGATCCATTTGGAGGAGGATCCTCGCAAGACGAGTGGGCCTCAAAGAAAGCATCTCTTAAAACACAATAAAATGTAGCACCCAGGGCTGGGGAGGTTGTGATGAAAAGGACAGGGTGAGCCTCCAGGGAACATCTCTTAAAACACGATAAAACGTAACACCCAGTGCTGGTGACATTGTGATAAAAAGGGAAGGATGATGGCAACCCCCTCAGGTCCCCTCCCACTGTGGGAGCTTTTCTGTCCTTTCAATAAGTGCTGCTTTCTCACACAAAAAAAAATGTAAGGGTGAGCCTGCAAAGGGAACAGCTCTTAAAACACGATAAAACGTAACACCTAGTGCTGGTGAGGTTGTGATGGAAAGGGCAGCCTTGTGCCTGGCCCGTGGTAACAGAAAGCAAGCTGGCATTGAGTTCCCAGAGTTCTGGCGATACTCAGACCTTTTGGGCCTGTCACGTGTTCTGGCCAGCTCTCCAAAACATGTCACATGGGAGGAGCTGGATAAACAGCTGTGTTTGGCTGAAATGAGCCCGACCTGCAGGCAGCAGATGGGGGAGGAGGAAGAGGTGAGCTCTGGGTATGAATCACACACCCTTAAGGAAAATCGCAGCATGTGAGAGCACCACAGGAGAGGCTGCCTTCCTGTCGGGTGTGTATGGCCGCCCGCGCCTGCCTCACAGCCTCGCTCCCCCAGCTCTCCCCTTCCTGTCCCGGGTGAAGGTCACCACTGCTACTTTTCAGCAGAGCAAACCTTAAACATGGAGACGGGGGAGGGAGAGGCAGAGGGGATCCAGGCTGGGCATGGTGGGGGCGGGGAGAGCTCTGCTGTGGTGGGAAAGAATTTGACTTGCTGAAAACAGGAGCTCGGGCCTTCCTGGAGACGCCCCGGGGTGAGGGTCCAGTCAGAGTAGGGACATCAGACAGGACCTTCCCCAAACACAGACTCCACTGTGACTGCTGCTGCCAATTCAACACAGTGTTGGAGCAGACAGGCCACCCCGACAGAGGACACAGCAGCACAGTCGCCTTGTATTTCTTGAATACTTTTCTTTTCTTTTCTTTTCTTTTCTTTTCTTTTCTTTTCTTTTCTTTTCTTTTCTTTTCTTTTCTTTTCTTTTCAAGTCAGGTTGTCCAGGTTGGTGTTCAGTGGAATGATCATGGCTCCTCACAGCCTCGACCTCCCAGGCTCAGGTGGTCCTCCTGCTTCAGCCTCCCAAGAAGCTGGGACCAGAGGCACATGCCACCATGCCCAGCTAATTTTTTTATTTTATAGAGACAAGGTCTCACTATGTTCCCCAGGCTGGTCTCAACCTCCTGGGCTCAAGCGATCCTCCTGTCTCGGCCTCTCAAAGTGCTGGGCTGACAGGTGTGAGCCACTTTGACCCTTCTCCAGCAGTGACCTGGGGTTCTGCCTCCCGGGTGTGAGGCTGGCTTGGACCAGCCAGAGGGCCAGGACTGGATGCAGGTGATCAGGAGGCCAAGGTTCAGTGCAGTCCTGTGGCGTCACCCAGCTTTCCATTCCACGGAGCCGGGAACACTCAAACCCAGGTCTTTAGGCTCTAAATTCTGAACATCCCGTGAGCTCTCAGAGAGGCACAGACAGTGGGGTTTCGTGCTGGGCACCCTTGGTGTGTCACCCATACCCACTACCCTCCAAGTCCCCTCTCCTCGTTGCTTGCTTTGTAGACGGGGATGAGGTAGGTCCTGGTGGTGCTGTTTCTGGTGGGGCTTGGCCAGTGGGCGGCGCCAGCGAGCAACAGGTGGGCAGAAAGCAGTGGGTGTCCCTTCTCCTGCTGGGGTCTCTCCTTGCAGACGTCCTCCTTGGTCCTGGCAACCTCCTCTCCCCCACTCCTGTGACAGCTGGTGGTACAGCTCCACCCCATGCTGGGGCCCCCAAAGCTTTCCTTGCAGAGTCCCCTCCCAAAGCCCACCCCATGTAAATGTCCAGTGCCTTCCCTCCCTGCAGGGCCTCTGCCCTCTGCAGGCCTCGATGGGAGGCCAGGCGGCTGGTAACCAGGCGATGGGTGGCATGGACCCTAGAGGGGCAGGGGAAAGACAGCACAAGGAAACCTGGGGTGGGAGGGGCCACTTCACAAAAAAAGCATCCAGGTTGCAGGAATGTTGGCTGCCTCCCGTGTCTCACCAGGACACGTGTCGCCGGACCACAGGTTGTCATAAGATGAGCTCACCTTCAGGAGGTTGGCTGAGGCCCTCGGAGAGACTGCCTGGCAGGCTGCAGTCTCTGGCCACCTACCCTTCTGGTGACCTTCTTGATGCCCAGCTGTGTCCTGCTGCCACCTGCCAAGGGCCCCTGGGGATGGTCCATTGCCTGAGGGTAGAGTTCAAGTCTCTTCCTGAAGACCAACTGTTTTTTCTTTTTCTTTCTTTCTTTTTTTTTGAATCAAGGTCTCACTCTGTTGCCCAGGCTGGCGTTCAGTGCCATGATCAAGACTCACCAAAGCCTCAACCTCCTGGGCTCGGGCAATCCTCCCACCTCAGCCTCCCAAGTAGCTGGGACTACAGGCGTGCGCCGCCATGCCCAGCTAATTTTTTTATTTTGTAGAGACAAGATCTCACCATGTTGCTTAGGCTGGTCTCAAACTCTGGGCCTCAAACAATCCTCTCATCTTGGCTTCTCAAAGTGCTGGTATTATAGGCATGAGCCACTGCACCCAGCAGACCAGCTACTTTTAAGGCCACAGTTTTCCAGTTGCTGTAAATAATACTGGCTGAATCTAATCCCAGGTACGCAGGGACTGGTGAAATGAGGAAGGTTTTCCTGAACCCATGAGTGTCAGATCCTGATGACGACTGTTCTGGTTGTTCATAATGCTCACACCACTCCCAGCCCCGGGCCAGCAGGCCCTGCCCAGAGCTCCCCTCTGTAAAGCCAGGGTTTTGGAAAGCCCTCTCAGCGCTCTCTAAATCCCCTCCAGTGGCCAGGCCAGGTGGGTGGTGCCCTCCACGTGGTATGCCTGGGCCAGGTGGGCTCCTGTGAGCCTCAGGCCTCACCTCTCCCTATCTCCAGCCATTCACCATGGCAAGAGGTTGACCAGATGCCCAGGGACCTTCAAGGCCTGCTTCTTGGGTTTGATTGAGGTCCAGACCTGGAACATTGACTATACAGTGCACGGACATTCCCCTCTCTGGGAGTCCCATCCTGGCAGACCAGCCGAAGTTGAAAGTATTGCAGGTTGACTCATGATATTCCTGGACATGCTGGATATCTGCCACCTTTGCTCCTTTGTAACTCGGGAAGCCCCTGTATCTTGTTTGTGATCCCATGACATTGGGTCCCCAGAATCATGTGGACTCTGAGTTAGAGTCATGCAAATGGAGCCCCCAACCCTGTCAGGGCAGCCCCCACACTGCTACTAAATGCTGATAACTACAGCTAACAACAAACAGCCCATGTGCGCTTACATTTAATAGTAATAACACTGCCCCTCCTCCACAGGGTGAGATTTGAACCCACAGACATGTGGGAGCTGCACGGCCACATCCCACAAGACCCCACTCCTGAGGAGGCAGGAGGGACTCTCCTCCTGGCCACCCCTCCCAACCTGCCCTCACGAAGTCTCCTTGAAAAGGCGCATTGTGGCTACTGATCTCTCTCTCTTTCTCTCTCTCTCTCTCTCTTTCTCTCTCTCTCTCTCTCTCTCTCTCTCTCTGTGTATGTGTATCCTCATATCTCTCTCTATCTGTTTCTATCTCTGTCTCTCCGTTTCTTCTCTTTGTCTCTTTCTCTCTCTCTCTCTGTCTCTCTCTCCCTCTCTGTCTCTCTGTCTCTCTCTATCTCCCTCTCTGTGTGTGTGTCTGCCTTTCTATGTGTCTTTCTGTCTCATTCTTTTTCTGTCTCTTTGTGAATCTCTCTCTCTCTTTCTACCTCTATTTCTCTGTCTCTCTCACTCTCTTCATATCTCTATCTCTGTCTGTTTCTTTATCTCTATTTCTATCTCTGTCTCTTTCTTTCTCTGTCTCTCTGTCTCTATCTCCCTCTCTCTGTCTGTCTGTCTTTCGGTCTGATTCTTTTTCTGTCTCTTTATACATTTATCTCTGTCTCTCTCTCTCTCTCTCTCTCTCTCTCTCTCTCTCTCTCTCTCTCTCTCTCCCCCCTCATCTCTCTCTCTCTGTTTAAAATGTCCAAGTGCAGCACCTCAGAAGGTCTATGCAGAAGCCCTCGTAGAGACAGACTGGCTCACATTGTACGAGACTGCAAGGGCTCTACACATTTACCGTGAGGCAGGACACCGAGTGTGCCCAGCTCACAGAGGAGGACACTGTGGCCCAGAAGGCCCACGGACAGACAAGCGCCTCCAGGCTCCATCCTGCAGGCCTAGAGGCTGTGCATGGAGCCTGTGCCTGGACAGCAAGCTTCTGGGGAAGGAGGCAGGCAGGGGGAGCAGGTGTGCTGGGAGCAAGTAAGCAAATGCCCTGAGAAGAATACCCCAGGAGTCTCACACTCCCTCTGTGTCAGCATCCTCCAAAGGTCACTAAGGTTGCCCCAGCTGCAGCTTTGAGACCCAGCACCTCCTACCCACTGGGAGGGCCCAGGTGAAGCCTGGGTGACACAATTGTGCAGCGGGGTTAGGACACCCAGACAAAGCCAACTGGCATCTCCCCTTCCAGCATCCCAGCCCACGTTCCCTCCTGGGATGGTGGGAGGCGGCTCCCTCCCAGTCTCTCACCCCATTTGTATAATTCACATTGGAAACTGGGACTCAGAGGAGAGTGCAAAGTCAAGGTCATGGCGGTTCCCTGATGAAGCCGTAGTGGGCGCCCTGCCTGTCTCTTTCCTGGGACCCACAAGCTCCAGCCTCACCCACTGGAGCTTGTCCCTGGGCCATGGATATGACTGTCAAGATGAGAAAACAGGTACAAGGGGGAGCCACCACACCAGTGGGTGCCCGTGTCCTCCCCCAGGCACTGAAACCACCCCTGTCCACCAGCCCCCATGGTGGCAACATGTCCCAGACACCTCGGTGGGGAGGGCTCACCCATGGTGCCCACACCAGTCAAGCAGGGCCACCTCCGATGCTTTCGCCCGTCTAGCAATCTGTTTCTAATTCCCTGACATGGGGCTGATCCCTCCCCAGCCTCCCCAGCCCCACCCCACGGCTGCAGGCTCATATGCTTCAAGGATTACATGCCGGGTGAACTCTGTCCCAGGCCCAGGCAGCAGGGAGCCAGGACAACGCATTCCATTGTTCCCCACCCCGCCCACCGTCCCCACGCCCTGATTGGCAAGAAAATGTCTCCTCTGAGAGAGAAAACATTCCGGGCCCAGGCCCTGTCAGGCAGATCCGCCGTCATGGCCGCTGTTGCAGGAACTGGCGACCAAGATCAGTCCTGCGGCCACACAAAGCGCCTGTTCTGGGGAAGTTCACCTCGGCGGGGGTGACCCCAGGGGCCGCTCAACCAGACCTCCTGGGGCTCCACGAGTGCCATTCACTCTCACGCTGGCCGCTGTTGCAACGTTTGGAGTGTGCACTGCGTGTCAAGCAAGTGCTAGACTCTACACAACCACCGTGACGCCCAAGAAGAACACAGAGGAGGCCCACATGGCCCGTGCCCTGCATTCCCCTTACCCCAACAACACAGCCGGGGGCAGGTTCGGAGGTCTGTCCTGTTCTGCAGGTGGAAAGACTGAGGCTCACAGGAGCAAAGCCAGCCCCGAGCTCACTCATTGAGCTACAGAGTAACATGGGCAGGATTTGAACCCAGAACTGTCAGACGTCAGAGTCCGTGCTCCCAGCCATTTGACTGCCCTTGCTACCTTTTCTTTAAAGAAACTCAGAAATCCTCCCCAATCCTCAGTTGAGATGTCCCCCACCTCACCCCATCCAGCATCTGTAGATTTATGTAAGAACAAACTGAGAGGAAACAAAGTTGCTTGGCACAGGCTGGGGGCGGATGGGGGGACTTGGCCGAGACAGTTGAGGTGACCCTGGACACCTGCATGACAGCCATCGATGTCCCTTCAGGGGCAGGGTCTGTCTGGGAGAGTGTCTCGCGGCACCAAACCAAGGACACAAGCTGGGGGCTCACAGCCACCTGATGTCTCATGGTCTGGAACCCGGAGTCCGGAACCCAGCTGTGAACAGGGCCACACTCCCTACTGTGGCTCCAGGGGACCATCCTTCTTGCCTCTGAAGCTTCTGGAAGCCACCCCATCCCTGGATGGCAGCTGCACCGCTCCAGCCTCTGCCTCCTTTCTCACAAGGATTTCCTTGAGTCTCAGTGTTCCTGAATTTCCCTCTTCTTATAAGGACACAATTAGCCGGGTGCCGTAGCTCATACCTGTCACCCCAGCATGTTGAAAGGCTGAGGTGGGAGGATTGCTTATGTCCAGGAGTTCGAGACCAGCCTGGTCAACATAGCAAGACCTCATCTCTACAAAAACTTTTTAAAAATCAGTCATATGTGGTGGTGTGTACCTGTAGTCCCAGCTACTTGGGAGGCCAAGGCAGGTTTGCCTGAGCCCAGGTCAGGGTTGCAGTGAGCTGTGATCATACCGCTCCAGCCTGAGCAACAGAGTGAGAACCCCACTAAAATAAAAAGGGAGAGGGAAGTCGGGCTCGGTGGCTCAGCCTGTAATCCTGCACCTTGGGAGGCTGAGGTGAGTGGATTGCTTGTGCCCACGGGTTCGAGACCCGCCTGGGCAACTTGGTGAGACCTCATCTCTACAATAAACCAAAAAATTAGCTGGGCGTGGTAGTGCATGCCTGTAGTTCCG
>NW_007248433.1:520216-581069 GCF_000164805.1 Carlito syrichta
CCTGTAGTTCCGGCTACTTGGAAGGCTGAGTCGGAAGGATCGCTGGAGCCCAGCAGGTCGAGGCTGCGGTGGTCGGGAGCAGCCATTGCACTCCAGTCTGGGCGACACAGTGAGACTCCAACTCAAAGAAAGCGGGGGGGAGAGGGAGCCAGGAAGGTGGAAGGACTTGACCCAAAACCTCCCCTTGAAAGGCTTGCTCCAGTTCTGCTGTGGCCCAAGTCCCTGCCCCTCCCACGCTCTACCGGGTACCATCTGCCAGATGGCATGACAAGGTGACTCCAATCCAGGAAGAATGCATCGTGGAATCACCCAGGGGGGGCACTGCCTGGTAGGACATTTTCGGCTCACAGAAAGTCCACTGGCAGTCCCTGGCCCTCACAGCTCCTCTCTGCCCACAAGTGGACAGAGCAGGGGTCCTGGGGTGGCCTCCGTAGAGCTGGCGGGCATGGGGAGAACAAAACCCCAAATACTCACCCAAGGGAGGCAGATACCAGGGTGTACTCAACCCCATCTCCCCAGGCCCCACCAGGGTGAAACTGGTCAACCCCCCACGCCCAGCCACGCCATCACACAGCATCTCAGTTACCACATATGACCGGGGGACAGGAACGTTCAGGGCACAGCACAGGGAATGAGAGGGCCCAGGCCAGGCAGGGTAGTGGTAACCCCGGGTACAGCAACTCACAGGAAGTGGGGTGTTGATAACTAAGTGTCTCTTACCTAGAACAATGCCAAGAGAACACTGCACCAAGCAGTGGTGGTTTGACACGGTAAGAGCTGGGAATCCTGGGAGCTCAGGGCACCCCCTCCCCACCCAAAAGATGCACAAATTCGTAGAATACAGCCTCTCCCTCATACCCTCCAGTGGCAAACTCGCCTCATCGCCAAGCACAAAGCAAGATGCTTTGTGATCTGGCCCCTGACCCTGACCTCTGGTCCCTGGCCCCTGGGTACCCTCACCCATTCTCCGCACTCATGGGCTCACACCAAGCCCATTCTCACCTTTGGGTTCTTCCAGAAGCTCTGCCTTCTGCCCAGAATGTCCCTCCTTCCCTCTCCCTTCCCATCTGGATCCGTGTCATTCTTCAGGGGACAGCTCAGATGTCACCTGCTCAAAGAGGCCTTCCTGGACCACACCCACTATCCTCTTAATTAATTAATTAATTATAGATATGGGGTCTTGCCATGTTGCCCAGGCCAGTCTCAAGCTCCTGGCTTCAAATAGTCCTCCTGCCTCAGCCTCCCAAAGCACTGGGGGTGACAGGTGTGAGCCACCACACCTGGTCCCTCTCCCATCAATTTCTAGCAAGCACCTTGTTTCCATTAAAGCACACATCACATTTTTACTTACTTCCTTTCTAACCCCCTGTCCCCCACTGATTTCAGACCCCACAAGGGCAGGCGCCATGTCTGTTTTGCTCCCCTATGCATCCCAGAGCCCAGCACAGCCCCCTGAGGCTCAGTATCAAACGAATGAATGAACTTGGCTTTCCGACATTTTCTGGGATCAAGGAGAATCCCCAGGAGGGACCACTAAAGCAGGAAATATTTCAGGTAACAGCTGTTACACGTGGCAGTGGGCCCCAAAGACACCGTAGGTCCGGGCGTTTAGCAACTCCCCAGGAATGGTCCATCCTAGTCCCTGGAGCCTCTGAAGACATCACTTTACGTGGCCAAGGGAATGAAGGTCACAGATGGAATTAGGGGCACCCATCAGGTGACTATAAACTGGGAGTTTGTCCTGGATGATCCAGTTGGGCCTAGTGTAACCACAGGGTCCTTGAAGGCGGAAGAAGGGGGTGGAACAGAGAACCAGACAAAGATATGACACTGGCAGCAGAGTCAGGAAGGTGCAGCACTGCTCGATTTGAACTTGGAAGAGGGGTCACGGGCCAAAGAACATGGCGACTCCAGAAGCTGGAAAGGCAAGGACAGAATCTCCCCTGGAGTCTCCAGAGGGGATCAGACCTGCCCACACAGGACATTAGCGTGTGAGATGCATGCCAGACATTGAGCCCCAAAACGTGTTGTTCTAAGTCACTTAGTCCACAAGACATCATCACGCAGCCACAGGAAACAACACCTGTCACATGCCTCCTCTAAGCATCTAATAATGCATTTGATTCTTGCAGCAATGCTATTCCATGGATACTGGCACTGTCCTTGTTTTAGAGGGGAGGAAACTGAGGTACGGGGGTTTAAGTCATTGTCCAGCCTCCACATCAAATACGGGCAAAGTTGGGACTATGGGCCAGACAGGGATCTGGGGTCCACACCGTTGCCCCCCACAAGCCGGCCTGTCAGAGCAGCTACAAGATCCAAACGAGGCCACAGGAGGGGACACTTAGCATAGCACATGGCACGTGGCAAACCCTGTGTCTGTAGGCCCGTTTCATCCTGCTCAGAGAGTCGCAGGCGGTCCTTCTCTAGAATGATGCTGCAGGACATACCATGAGCTGTGGTCAACCACTAACACTTTCATAGAAATGCCCAGGGTGTGGACCTGGCAGCAGAAGGCCTGGGTCAGAACATTCACAGGCCCCAGGGCACTTGACCTCAGCTGCATCCTGTGTGTGATGGCGCCATGCATATCATTCAGAAAGGTGCCTGGCCTCCCATCGCACAGAGGCACTTCCGTTGGCATGGTCTCACTCCTCCCACAGGCTCTCACCTGCTGTCCTGTGGACACCCAGGGCCTGCGTGGCTTCCCACACATCCCCGTTCAGCAAGGAAGTGGGTGACCTACCTCCAGAACATGGGGGAGCTCTGACTTTCTGCCCCTGTCCCCACAAAGGCAGCCCGACACGTGGACATTGAGATGAATTTTCTCTTGAAACGGCCCCTCCAGGCGGGAACACGGAGCCCGTGAACATCATCTGAGAAGGGGCAGGCTGCCACAGAAAACAGCCCCGCCCGGCTGCCTCCACGACTCAGGCTGCCCTGGCTCCCCGCCTCCCACTGCTGTCTCCCCGGATCCTGGCGCCGGGCTGCATTTGGTCCTGAGAAATGAGAAAGGATTTAGGTGAGAAGCAGGAGGAGCTGAGCTGGGCAAATGAGCTCTGGGTTTTTTTTAAATTCAAAATAAAAAATAAATTATCCGTGATTTGGGGGGGAGGACAAAAGCATGTATCTCGAGTCCAGGGCGTGTGAAACTTCTGGGGATCTCGGACCCCTTTGCAAGTCTTCCAAAGCCAGCGGGCCCTTCTCGGGAAGTTGTTAAATGTATAAAATATGCTGGATTACAGAAGAAACAATTGCATAAAAATACAGTCGTCAAAACACCAAGGAGCTGATCTGGGCAGATGAGTGCTTTTTTAGAAACGCGGATCTCACAGAAAGGCCAGTAACTTCCTCAACTCAAAGTAGTACTGAGCTCAAATTGCATTTTGAAAAAGCAATGATGGTTATATGGGATGGGAAATGTCTGTGATTTCGCTGGTGACAAACTGACAGATTCTGTGAATGCCATTGGCTTGTCGCCTAAGTCCATAATGGAAGAAATGTGAAATTTCAGTGAGAGCTTTGAGAAAATAGAGACGCAATTGTTTCCCCGCCAGTGTCACAGATGCCCCAAATTCTCTCCATGGGTTTGTTGGTCAGGACCCCTGGGGATCGTCATATGACACCTGGCTGCTGTCTGGATCTTGCTGAAGAGTTATCAAAAGGACGCTCACAGCATCAAGTCTCCAACAATATCCAGGCCTGCTCATGAAGTATAAGATAGTCTATATTTTGTGTTTTTAAAAAATATACCCTCAGACCAGGCACTGTGACTCACGCCTGTCATCCCAGCACTTTGGGAGGCTGAGGCAGGAGGATTGTTTGAGCCCAGGAGTTTGGGACCAGCCTAGGCAATTTAACAAGATCTCGTCTCTATTTTTTTTTTAAATTAAGTTAATTTTTAAAAAATGCTGCCTCAGAGAAGGAAAATAACTTGAAATAAATCTGGGGGTTATTTCTAGGTACAAGTTTTGGGGTCATTTGTTTTCCTTTTATGTCATGTTATGTACATATCATTTGTTATTATTAAATTTATATAAGAAGAAGGTTTTCACTAGATAGTGGTGCCTCTAAATAGAAAGCTTTCATTTTATCATTCTGCAAGATGACACTGTTTGACTTCTCTACAAAGGCTGCACATTACCTCTGAAACTGAAAGCTAGTATGTAATCACTGAACTGTACATTTTAAATGGGAAGATTATATTACGCATATATTGTATCTCGGTGAAGCAGTTACAAATGTTTAATTAACAAGTTTTGGACACTCGGACACACCATTAACTTAGACAACTTGTTAATTATTTAGAAGCTAATAGGTCAAACAAACTGTAAAAAGAGAAACTATGAGCCACTCGAGAAATGTAAACTTTGTTAGGCTATTGAATGACATTAAGTAGCCATTGTTACATAGCTTCGGCTGTGCTAACAGGAAACAGCCTCAAGTAGCAAGGCAACCTTGGGACTTTCCTAAGCTTAAATGTAAGTCCACAATTACTTCAACACAAAATGCGCATGCTTCATCAATAAGGGTACCTGATCTCAAACCAGGTGAAATGGGGACCAAAGCGAGGCCCAAACTTTACCTGTACAATGACCCTTTGTATACCTAACTCTGAATTGTACCCTACATCTTTAAAACAAATTTTTTTTTTTTTAGAGAGACAGTGAGGTCCTTATCTTTTACACCCACATACTGAGGTCACTTGGGATGAAAAAGCACAGTATCGGGGAATTTGCTTCAAAGTAGTCCTGGCTGGGGTGGGGGGACTCGGAACTGGTTGCTGTCCACGTGGGGTTCTGGGTACACGGAGGGGCGTTCCACTTTTGCGTCCATTTGAAATTTTCCATTTAAAAAACCTTTGACAGTGCAAGCCCTTTTCAAAGATTAGTTGGATTGAGCCATCATAAAGAAAATTGCACAAGGTAATCAGGTTTCTAGAAAAAGGAAGTTTTGTGTCTTGAAAACACAAGACAGAAGAAAAAAAAACCTTGGTGTTTGCTGCTGTTCCCGTTTTGTTTTATAAGTTGAGGGAATTTTAATAAATGAGCATGTTACCCTTCTTCCTCCACAACATAAACCAACCCGAAGGGAAAGACCTCGCCCGGCGTTAGACTTGAAGGCAGCTCAGCTTTCCATCCTGGGCCTGGGTGAAGGTGCCCTGAAACTGAGCTCCAGCTTGGGATCCCAGGCCTACCCAGCTGCAGGCAGTGCCCTCTAGCCTCTAGCCTCGGTTTCTCCACGGTCTGAGCGAAGAATATCACACTCGAGGCATCTCTGGGCCTCTTTCCAGCCAGCGCGCTGTGATCATCATCCGAGACGTGTTTGCTTGGGCGCTAGCTGAGCAGGGTGGGGTCGCAGGCCAATCTCCACCACGCAGGCTCTGACCCGCCCCAGGGAAGGCACAAGTGCCCCCTGCTGCTTTCAAAACATGGCTCTCCACACCCTGCCATGGGCCCAGGGGGTCAGGCCAGGTGGAGGTCAGGCTCAGGGTGTTCACAGGGACCCCACGGGTGGAGACAGAGGGTGTGAGCATGGCCAGCAGGCGTCCCCAGGCCTCAGGCCTCACCCGCCCACCTACTAGCAGCCCCCAGCCCTCACCCATCTGTTCCTGGACCTGTGTCAGCTCTTCCTGGGGAGTGACCAGGACCCTTCAACCTCGTGGAACCTGGCAGTGGCCAAGAACAATCAGGCTTCATGGGGGCTGCTGGCCGGCTGCAAGGCACAGGCAAGGCATGGACCCTGCAGGGTGTCCTGACCCTCTCGAGGGGCCCAAATTCACACCCCAGCCCTGCAGGTCCTGACTTCGGAGCTGCCCTGCGCTGGTCCAGCTGACTCCTCCCTGGACTCGGGGGTCCAGCCTCATTCTGACATTCGGGATGTGGACACCCTGGTCCCAAACCACCACTTGCCCCCAGTCTGGAAGCCTCCCCTGCAGTGTCCCCTGAAGGAATGCACATTCTCCAGCGTGATTCCATGGAAACCTGTCCCACTGGACATCCACCCACAGGCCTCACACTGCTGAAAGGCTCTGTGGCCAAGCACATCTGGGAAACACTGCGTAAAACAAAACAAAACGTGTCTTCCCGTGGACCTTTTCAGAGCCTTTACTGTGCCAAGTTGCATGGTGAATTTACATGAAGGGAAGCAGAGGTGTTGTATTTTCTCTGCTGATCTGGCCCCATAACTTGACTTTTTTTTATCGGGTTTTACTCTGTCCCCCAGGCTGGAGTGCAGTGGCACAATCATGGCTACTGTAGCCTTAACCTGCTGGGTTCAGGAGATTCTTCTTCCTCAGCCTCCTGGGTAGCTGGAACTACAAAATGACATTAACACATGCCACCATGCCTGGATAATTTATTTTATTTTTTGTAGAGATCTAGCTTCACATTGTTGCCCAGGCTGGTCTTGAACTCCTGCCTTCAAGCCAACTTCTCGCCTCAGCCTCCTAAATTGCTGAGACTACAGGAGTGAGCCACCTCGCCATGCCCAGAACTTGATTATGAATAGGAAACTCAGGGACCAATGGTCCATGTGTTTCAGGAAATACAGCTTTAGACAGTCACCTTCCCCTCTGGTGTCAGAACCGTCGAAGGCTGGGGGGATGTTTCTGTGTCATTCTGGAGTTTGCTGTCCTTTTCTCAATCAACCCCTTGCACCCAGATGCTGTACTCTGGCGAATGACCTTTCCACCTAAACCAGTGCTTTATACTGTCCATGTCCATCTGCTTGGGTTCCTGTCCCAGGGACTCTCCAGCAGTCACAACTGGGGCCCTGCTACCTCTTAGAGTGGACATGTTCTGCTGTACAGACTTTCAATCCCTCAGGAACATGTCCCTGAGTGCCTCTTGTAAGCAAAACCCTGGGCAGGGCTGGCCCAGGCCGCTAGAACATGTGCCAGTGATGACCGCCAGCCCGGAGCCAGTCTCCCACGACATCCATGCCTCACGACCACCCAGCCCATGGGACAACCGCAGTAACTTTAGAAGTTGTCAGATGTTTCACTTAAATGAGGGGTCGGATCCCACAAGTCCAGAACCAGGAGGGTAAGAAGCGGCTGGCATTCCCAGCTCCAATCATGGTGACCATCCTGGTGTCGGGGCCAGCAGTGACATCTGACTCCAAAGCCACTCTGTCCATCTGGGATGGGATGGTGGCCCCCAGAATGGCCTGCTTGGGGCCCCTGCCGAACTGGGAGAGGAACTGACCCTTCCACTTCCTCACCATCTGATCATCTATTGCCTTGTGACAAATTACAGCACAGCAAACGGCTCAAGGCAGTCACCTTTATAAGGGCTCTCATGAATGCGTGTGTCATAAACTTAGACAGGACTCAGATGGTCACAAGTCTTTCTGGAGGGCAGCAAAAGATTAACCTGGCCTAAAGAGAGGACTGGCCTTTGTCCTCGACTCCTGTGAGGTCACCTCTACACCCTTGGAAGGCTATGTCTGATAAGAGAGTCTTTGTTGACCTGGGGCCTTGGCCAACTGGATAGTCTCAGCTCACAGTTAGATTTATGGTGGGAGCTTTGGACCCTGTGGTGTCAGCTTGACCTCTGCAGGAGCTGGAGGACAAGGTCTGCCGGGCAGTGTCAGCCATGTCCACGTGACCGAGCCCAATAAAGACTTGGTACACTGAGGCTCAGGGGAACACTATTCTGCGTGTGTTATCACACGTCGTTTTCAGGAAGTTAACACTGTCCAGGACTTCATGGAAAGAGGACATCTGGAAGCTGTGTTGGGGACCCTCCTGGACCCTGCCCAAAGTGTCGCTCCCCTTGGCCGAGTTAAATCTGCATCTTGTAATAACCTGTAACTGTGAGTGTGGGTGGTTTCAGCTTCAGGTGTTGTGAGTCTTTCTAGCAGATTATCTAACCTGAGGGTGGACTTGGCGACCCCAGAATTCTGCAGTTGGTGTCAGAAGTGAGAGTGATCTTGGAGATGCCCCCAACTCTACAGTGAGGTCATTGTGGTGTTTGGCCAGTGGGTACACAGACGTGGACTGCTCAAGGTGACTTTACTCATGTGCCTGGATTCTGGGCAGGTTCAGTGGGAAGACTGAGCTCATCTGGGATCTCAACCAGAACACCTGCGTGTGGCCCCTCCAGAAGGTGCTATCAGGCTAATTGGATTTTTTACACAGAGTCTAACTTCACCTGAACCCATGTCCCAAGGTGAGCCTTTCCAGGGGCGGAAGTGAGAAGGGACCGGTTTCATAGGTCTGAGCTGAGAAACTGCATAGCATAACTCTTCCACGTTCTACTGTCCAGCAGGTGCAGAGTCCAGAGGCCAGGGGAGGAGTGGAGAAGAACCCACGCCCACCCTTACTCGCTCCTCTCACTCTGGAGTTGCTGGGTCCTTTCTCCCCCACTTCCCGGTCCTTTTCCTCCTCTCACAGACATGGACTTGGGACCATCACACACCCAGTGCTGTACCAGGTCCCAAGCTCAAGACGTTGCCCAGAGCTCTGTAGGGGTCAGATGATCCCCCTCAAAGATATGTGTGCCCTAGAACTGAGAACACAACCTTATTTGGAAAAGGTCTTTGCAGCTATGATTATGTAAAGGACCTTGAGATGAGATCTTCCCTTATTATCCAGGGGGACCCAAAACCCAATGACCAGAGTCCTTTCAAGAAGAGCAAGCCACGGACATCCACAGAGGAGCTGCCACACCGACAGAGCCAAGTGGGGTGATGCGTCCCCTCCCAGTGAGCCCCAAACACTTCTGGAAGTCCCAGAAGCTGGAGAGACGACAAACACCCCCTCTGAGCCCACAGGAAAGAGCCAGCCCTGCCAACACCTTGCTTTTAGACACCCGGCCTCCAGGACTTCACAAGAACAGTTTCTGTTTGGAGCCACTCATTAGTGGCATTTTTTAATGGCAACCCAGGAGGCACACACACTCTCTGCATGCTTGGCTTTAGCCCCATGAAGCCATCCACGGGGCCAGCGTCCCTTTCTGAGCCTTCAATTCGCCGTTCCATCCTAATGAGGGCCCCGCACCTGTCCCCTCCCTCATCTGGTGATTTTCAAGGAGTCCTGGATACACCATAAGAACTGACGTGTGGCAAACTCAGCTCCTCTTGGGATCCAAGTCTGAAGGGTTTACTCCCGCTGAGGAATGAACCCCAGGTCCACGGGTGCATGGGAGGAGGTGGAGGCTCTGGGAGCCACGTGGCCCAGTGTTGCTACATTAGCTGACCAAGGCCTGAGGGGTGTCCTCTCTGGGAAGAACGCGTGTAAAACTGGACACTCATTACAAACAACCATGTCAGGGCTCTGGAAATTGGCCAAAGGCAGATAACAAGCTGAGAAGAATCTCTTCTTGCTTCTATTTTGTTTTCGATTCAGGGGGTACAAGTGTGTATTTGTTACTTGGGCACCTTGTGTTCTGGTGGGGATAGGAATGGGCCTTCAGGTGACTCATTCCCCAGGTAGTGGATGCTGTACCTGAGGGAAAGCTTCTGAATCCTCGCCCCCTCCTCGGCCCCCTGTTCAGCATCCCCTGTGTCTATTTCCATCTTTGTGGCCACTTAGCTCCCACAGAAAAGTAAGAACATGTAGTGTTGGGTTTTCTGTGTCTGCATTCATTCACTTAGTCTGGTGACCTCTAACTCCATCCATGCTGCTGCCAAGGACAGGATTTCGTTCTTTTTTACAGCTGCATAGTATTCCACGGTGTCTGTAGACCACATTGTCTTTATCCAGTCGATCATTGGTGAGCACTTAGATTAGTCCCATGTGAGAAGAGTCTATTCTTGAAAAGCAGCTGCAGCTTTGGGGAAGAGCCCCAGGAGTCTGCGACCTTCTCATCTGGAGCTGCTCCTGCCTTCCCACCCTTCCTGATCACAGGAAATGAAGCTTTTACCAGCACAAGCTTGGCTTTGAAACCAACACCTGGGTGGCCAAAGGGGTAGATTCAACTTGGGGGAAAGGGTGATGAAAATCAAAAGCTTGATCAGCTAATAATGTGTCCTGAAAATGGGCAGGGAAAACCTGCAGCTTCTTTGGGGGCCAGTGGTCAAGGTCTCAACTGGGCTGGGCAGCGATGCAGCCAGAGGTTTCAAGGGCGACCCTGGAAACCAGAGAGGCATAGAAGGTCAAGATGTAAGGTGAGATCACTCCTGGTCCCTGGCTGTCCAGGGAGTTGTGTCTGCCCAGGGAAAACCAAGAAACCCATTGGAAACTGAACACAAAGGGAGAGTTGGGAATTGGGGTGCCTCAAACACACTCCCTAACTCACAGACAGATCTCTACAGACAATGATAGCTTTTGGGCACAAGGTGTGTGAGCACAACCTCTTCTCAAATCATTGACTGACCATCAGGCTATGCCGAGATTAGGGGGACCCCCGGGAAGCCAAGCTAAAAAATAAAAATTAGAATCAAGTAAATCTAAGCAGAGACATCAGAGGCTGCACATGACACAAGGGGGTGGGGGGAGGATTTTATAATTTGAGCCTAGGAAAGTCACACACACACACGTGCGCACACACACACACACAAACACACAGCAAAAACAAAAGACAAAAAAACTCTCAGAAACACAATTCAGAATCCAAGTTTGCTGCAACATGTTATTGTAAATGCCCAGCACTGCGGAAAGTCTCATGTGATGGGGACTGAGGCCTCCTGCCCTGAGCCATGTGAGATCCCATTATAAAGTCTCTAGAAGGCCGGGCATGGTGGCTCACATCCATAATCCCAGGAGTTTGGGAGGCTAAGCACGGAGGATTACTTGAGCCCGGGAGTTCAAGACCAGTCTGTGCAACATAGTGAGACCCCAACTACACCAAAAAAAATAGCCAGGCATGGTGGCATGCACCTGCAGTCCCAGCTACTCAAGAGGCTGAGGTCAAGTCTCAATGGAGCCTTCTATTGAGACTGCAGCCCTGATACCATCTCGAATCACAGCCTCAAGCAAGATCAGTAATGCCAGCCAAGCCGCTCCGAGATCCTGACCTCCAGAAACTGTCAGACGGTGAAGATGTATCGTTGTCATAAGCAGCTAAGGTTAAGAATCAGTTGTTCTACACAAATAGATAACTAATACATCTGGCTTCTCCAGTGATGGGGAAAGGAAGGCAGGGCGGTGACACAAGATCGCTGCAGGAAATTTAAATTAGTCACACAAACATATGTTAGGCTCCAGGCAGTTTCTGTAGGTGAGCATAATATTCTAAATATTTTTGAAGTCACCATTGTTCACGTGATTTGTGCTACATGTTTGAAGGGTTTTTGTTCTTCCTTCCTGTTCTGTTTTCCCATGGACTTTTTCTTTTCTTTTTTTTTTTTTTTTTTTGAGTCAGTGTCTCACTTTGTCACCTGGGCAGGAGGACAGTGGCATGATCATGGCTCACTGCAGTCTCAACCTCCTGGACTCAGGCCATCCTTCCACGCCAGCCTCCTGAGTAGCTGGGACTACAGGTGCACACTACCATGCCTGGCTAGTTTTATTTTTATTTTTTTGGTGGAGATGGGGTCTCGCTATGTTGCCCAGACTGGTCTCGAACTCAAGCAATCCTCCCGCCTTAGCCTCCCAAACTGCTGGGATTATGAATGTGAGCCACCATGCCCAGCCTTCTACGGACTTTATAATGGGCTGCAACACAATACCAACAGCTAAGAACTCTGCTTCAGGATTGTGGACGCACTCACACGAGGATTCCCGAAGTTCTCTCTCCGTGGATGGAAATGGTGGGGTGTGGAGATGGAGTGAGCTGAGGACTTCCTCCTGCTGTGTGTCAGTGAGATACACACGGCCCCACCCTGCAAGGATTCCACGCTTGGGTGGCAACCAGAAAACCAAATAAAACTGCACGTGTTCCCAGAGGGCCTGCCGTGAAAGACGCTGCGCTAATTGGCTCTCCTGAGGGATGCTCCCAGGGTGGACGGGGAAAAGGGGCCAGAGAATGTGGACTCTGCTGGGTAGATATTTGAATTGTGTGCACAGCATCACCGCAAGGAGCCAGGAGACACCCATGCAGGGTGGGGAGTGAATTCAGCTGGTGGCCGGGCAAGGCAGGGTCACTCCCGACAGCTTGGTGGGAGGCCACCAGCACAGCGCCATGATTCAGAAGAGAACACTGAGGCTAGGGTTTCACACCCCGCCCTCCGTCTCCTGCCTGACCATATTGAGACCCGAGGGACACTTGTTTATATCAGAGGGAGACTGTACACCAGAGACATGGCAGTGAGCACTGCTGTGGATCTGATGTGTGGCAGTCACGATCGACACTATTGTCATATCACCGTCAGCAGCTGTGTGTCCACTGCAATTCTAGGAGGCAGCTAC
The DNA here is from genome assembly GCF_000164805.1 of Carlito syrichta. Lineage (NCBI taxonomy): Eukaryota > Metazoa > Chordata > Mammalia > Primates > Tarsiidae > Carlito > Carlito syrichta. Next base: position 532,512 of record NW_007248433.1, read on the forward strand.
CATGATTCTTCTCATTTTACTGATGAAGAAACAGGATCAGAGATGTTGATGCGTTTACCCAAGGTCACACAGCTCCTGAGTCTATTAGAAACAGTCTCCAAGCCCAGTTCTATCTGTTTCCACAGTCCCACGTCTTAGCTACCATGGTATAATACGCTGGTAATATTTCATATTCTACCATTATATTTCATAAAATATTCTGTAATATTTCAGTAGTACCAACGTCCACAATCCTGAAGCAGAGTTCTTAGCTGTTGGTGTTGTGTTGCAGCCCATTATAAAAGTCCGTAGAAGGCTGGGCATGGGCTCACATTCATAATCCCAGCAGTTTGGGAGGCTAAGGTGGGGGGATTGCTTGAGTTCGAGACCAGTCTGGGCAACATAGCGAGACCCCATCTCCTCCAAAACAATAAAAATAAAAATAGCCAGGCATGGTAGTGTGCACCTGTAGTCCCAGCTACTCAGGAGGCTGGAGTGAAAGGATTACCTGAGCCAGGAGTTCGAGGCTGCAGTGAACCGTGATCATGTCACTGCCCTCCTGCCCAGGGGACAAAGTAAGACACTGACTCAAAAAATAGAAAAAGTTCATGGGAAAATAAAGAGGGCTGGAGACAGCAGGGCTATGAGGAAGAAAGTTCTGTTTCCTTCTTTTTTCTTTTTCTAACATTACCTAATTCCACTTCAGGGGAAGCAGTTGGACTTAAAGGGGAAGGGGCATAGACCACAGCTTGTGGGGATGACTGGTTGCGTGTGGTGTGTGGTATGCGGAGGGGGAGTTCCCTTTCAAAATAGTAGCTCATTCCATGGTTCATATTTGATTTCTTTTGTTTTAATTAGATTGTTTTGAGTCGATAAGACTCTTACATCACACAAAATGGAAAAGGAGGCAGAGCATCTAGGGAAATGCCCCCGCCCACCATGCCACTGTCACCAGTTGGCCCTCTCACGCCTCCGGAGATGTCCTTGGTGACACCCTTCTGTGCCTCGATGGGGTCGCTTCACATGAAGATGGGAAACTGAGTCTTGGAAGATCAGAGACCTCTACCCTTCTGTGTTCCTGCCTGGGAATAGGAGGCAGAGACACACGGGAGATGCTTCCATGGCCCCGGCTGAACCTGAGGAACCGAGACAGCGAGAAAGGACAGACTGTCCCTTTCTGGGCCAAAGTCCAGGTTATTTATGGTTCTAGATGGCCCCTTGCATGGCCCTTTCCCTGTGACTTGCAGTGGGAAAGGGTCACTCTCTCCAAGCCTGGGGCCAAGACTCAGGCCCAGCAGGGAACATGGTACCCCTCAGGCCCCATGGGGAACCAGCCCCGGGGCAGAACCACAGAAGGGTTGGCCCAGTGACAGGGGTGACTCCCCTAGATGCCAGGTACCAGGTCTCAGGACAGTCAGGGTCCGAAGGCTGCCTCTGGAAGCCTGCCTCAGTTTACCTTCCAGTCAGCATACCACACTGGGTCTTCATGAGCCGCTGTCCAAGCATCTCGGCCCAAATCCTACCTGAACCTGGACCTGCCACCTCATGGGGGCAGGGACCTCTCTCCTGAAGGGAGGCGGAACCCGACCAGCCTTTCTGGGATTTGTCTTCCCACGATTGGAGTGTGCCAGACCAGGTGGTTAGAGCTAAGTCATTTGGGAATTCACCTCAAATCCTCCACCTGGCCTCTGGTTTTCAGACAGGAAAAACTGGCAGGACTGCAGCTTGGTGTAAACCTTGCCAATGGCCCCGAACGGAATATGTAATGGACAGAATAGCATAAGCAATAGCTGTGAGGGGTGGAGTCTCTCTGCTTGAAATCTAAGCGAAGAAGCAAATACCTACAACGTCCACTCCAGGAAGTCCAGGGAGATCATTGCCAAATTTTATGGGAGAAAAGGGTTGCAGAAAGAGAAACCTCTTTCATCCCAGATTCATAGTAAGCCCGGAAATGAACTTGAACTTAATGAAAATCGGTATTGGGATTCCATTTTGTTTCTAGGGTTTAAGTAATGAGACATCCTGAGGTTGGGGAGAAAATACTTCTTCAGATTCTTACTTTGGAAGAGCAAGAGCATGCAGACATGTTTGGCAGATAAAAACACTCAGAAACACGTTCTCCCAGCACCTTGAGAGACCGAAGGTGAGTGTTCTAGGAGCCTTTTGGCACCTGCGGACCAGCTGGCACCACAGGGAGAGGCGAACCAATGAGGAGGACAGGCATGTCACCCACAGGGCTCCCCCCACCTGGACACACAGCCCCAGCGACGGGGCTGCTTGGGCTTGATGGAGAGATCAGTGTGGATGACGCAACCAAGGTCTGGCAGGCGGCAGGTGCTCAGCAACTTTATTTTTATTTTTTATTTTTTTTAGAGTTGTGGGGTACACGTGGGGATTTACTACATAAGTAAGTCACGTGCCAGTAAGGCTGGGCTTCTAGTGGGCTCTCTCTCCCCCCAGTAGTGGACCAGGTACCCAGAGTGTTGCCATCTGTCCCCACCTTCCCTCCCTCCCCCTTCCTCCCCCAGCACTGGCCGGCATCTGCCCATCCCACCCTGGTGCTCGTGTGACCAGTGATCAGGGCCCGCCTATGAGTGAGAACACATGGTCTTCATTCTTTGCTTCTGCGATCGTTCACTTAGGATGACGGTCTCCCTCCACATCTGTGGAGCAATTCATGGATGTGTTCACACGATTGCACATTTATGTGTATGCGTTTATCCAGGGAAGGACACCGAACATAGCCGCCAAAATATTAGTAGTAGCGGTGCATAATTCTGAATGGGGGAATTACGGAAGGTTTGTATTTTCTTCGTTGTACTTCTCTGTTTTCCAGTTTTTTCCTAACAAGCATATATTTTTTCTTTTAATTTTTTTTTGAAATTGTGGGGTACAATTCAGGGTTAAGTATACAAATGTTCATTGTGCAGGTACGCTTAATGATGAGGCATGAAACCCCTTCCCCAGGTGGATATCAACTACTGTCAATCCCAGCTACCCACCCCCCACCCCCACCCCCACCCCCACCTCCCTTCCCTCAGTTTCCGACTACGTTCAATCCCTTTCCTACAGTAATACAGTAGTTGTTCAAGGTCCACTTATGAGTGAGGACTTGTGATACTCATCTCTTTGTTTCTGTGAGAAATCACTCAGTATTATGAGCTCTAAATCCACGTTGCTGCGAAGTTCATGATTGTTTTGGGTTATTGCTAATGGCCATTCTGACTGTAGATAGGTGGTATCTCAGTGTAGTTTTAATTTGCATCTCCTGGATGATTAATGAGGCTGAACATTTTTTCATGTGTCTGTTGGCTGCTCCTATGTCTTCATTTGAGAAGTGTCTATTCATATCTTTAGCTCACTTTGTAATGGGACTGTTTGTTTTTTTTCTTTTCAGCACGTTTGAGTTCCTTGTAGATCCTTGATGTTAGGGCTTTGTCAGACATGGAGTTGGCTAATATTTTTTCCCAGCCTGTGGGTTGTCTCCCTACTCTCTTGATGGTTTCTTTGGCTTTGCAGAAGTTTGTCAGTTTAATGAGGTCCCACTTGTCTATCTTATCTCTTCTGACCCGGGCACTTCAGGTTTTGATCAGGAATCAGTTGCCAGTTCCAACTTCCATAAGAGTGGATCCTGCATTTTCCAAGGTTCTTACACTATGAGGTTTTACATTTAGGTCTGTGTTTCATTTAGAGTTAATTTTTGTGTATAGGGATAGGTAGGGGTCCTGTTTCAATCTTCTACATGTGGTCAGCCAGTTTTCCCAGCATTATTTATTGACTAGGTTCTCCTCTCCCCAGTAGTGGGTGGTGGAGGCTTTGTCGAAGATGAGTTGGTTGAGAAATTGAGGTTTTGCTTCTGGGATCTCAATTCTATTCCATTGGTCTATATGCCTGTTCTTGTACCAATACTAGGCTGTTTTGCTTATTGTAGCTTTATAGTATAGTTTAAAGTCTGGGAGTGTGATACCTCCTGCTTTGTTTGTTTTTTGTTTTGTTTTGTTTTGTTTTTTTGCTGAGGATTGTTTTGGCTATTCTTGATCGTTTATGTTTCCATATGAATTCCTGTATTGTTTTTTCTAGGTCTGAGAAGAATATTGCTGGTAATTTGATGGGTATTGCATTAAATCTATAGATTGCCTTAGGTAAAATGGACATCTTAACAATGTTAGTTCTTCCAATCCATGAGCACAGGGTATTTTTCCACTTGTTTGTGTCACCTTTGATTTCTTTGAGCAGTGTTTTGTAGTTTTCATTTTAAAGATCTTTTACATCTCTGGTTAGGTAGATGCCAAAGTATTTCATTTTTTTGTGGCTATTGTAAATGGAATTGTGCTTTTTATTTGGGTTTCTGTTTGTTTATTATTGGTGTATAGAAATGCGATTATCTTTTGTACATTTCTTTTATACCCTGAGTCTTTGCCAAAGTCCTTTATCAGTGCCAGAAGGTTTTTGGCAGATCCTCTTGGATTTTCATCATGTCATCTGCAAAGAGAGATAATTTGACTTCTTCTTTTCCTATCTGGATACCCCGATTGCCTTCTCTTCTCTGATTGCTCTAGCCAGGACTTCCAAGACTATGTTGAACAGGAGGGGCAAGAGTGGACATCCTTGTCTTGTTCCAGTTTTCAGTGGAAATTGTTCCAATTTTTGTCTGTTCAGGAGTATGCTGGCTGTGGGTTTCTCATAGATGGCTTTTACTATTTTGAGGTATGTTCCACGTATGCCTAGATGTTCAATGGTTTTTATCAAGAAAGGGTGCTGGATTTTATCAAAGGCTTTTTCTGCATCTAATGATATAATCATGTGGTTTTTGTTTTTACATCTGTTGATGTATTTAATTATGTTTATGGTCTTACGAATGTTGAACCAGCCTTGCATCCTGGGGATGAAGCCTACTTGGTCGTGATGGATGATTTTTGAGATGTGTTGTTGAATCTGGTTTGCTAGGATCTTGCTGAGAATTTAGCATCTATGTTCATCAAAGATATTGGCCTGTAGTTGTTTCTTTGTTGGATCTTTACCTGGCTTGGGTATCAATGTGATGTTGGCTTCATAAAATGATTTGGAAAGAGTGCCATCTTTCTCAATTGCCTGGAATGCTTTCAATAAAATTAGTATCAGTTCCTCCTTGTATGTTTTGTAGAATTCTGCTGGAAAACCATCTGGTCCAGGGCTTTTTTTTTTTTTTTTTTTTTTTTGTCAGTAGTTTTCTTATTACATAATCAATTTCCTTGATTGTTATTGGTCTATTTAGGGGCTCAGTGTCTTCTTGTTTCAACCTAGGGAGGTTGAATGGTGTCAGAAAGCCCTCCATTTCCTTTAGGTTTTCAAGTTTGTATCCATACAATTGTACATAGTAGTCTCTGATAATCTTTTGTATTTCTTCCAGGTCAGTTGTGACTTCATCTTTTGTGTTTCTGATTGAGTTTATTTGGGCTTTTTCTTGGTCAGTCTGGCTAGGAGACCATCTATCTTGTTTATCTTTTCAAACAACCAGTTTTTTGTTTCATTTTTGTTTGTTTGTTTGTTTTTTCTTTTTGTCTTCGATGTCCTGGATTTGGGCTTTTATTTTGGTGATCTGGATTCTTCTGCTGAAGTTAAGGTTTTGGTGGTCTTGCATTTCCAACTTCCTTAGGTGACTTGTTAGGTTGTTAACTTGTGATCTTTCCATTTTCTTCATGTGTGTTTGTAAATATGAATTCCCTTCTTGCTACTACAAGCATATATTTTTATACTCTTTTTGTTTGGTTGGTTGTTTTTTTGTTTTTGTATTTTGTTTTGTTTTGCTTTTGAGTTGGAGTTTCACTCCATTGCCCAGGCTAGAATGCAGTGGTATGCTCACAGCCACCCAGCATCAACCTGCTGGGCTATTGTGACCCTTCAACCTCAGCCATCCAAGTAGCCAGAACCACAGGTGCATGCGATCACACCAGGATAATTTTTTATTTATTGTAGAGACAAGGTCTCACGAAGATGCAACCTAACAAGCAGAGGCCAAGGGTTCAAGATCAGACTGGGCAACAGAGTGAGACCTTGTCTCAACAATTTTTTTTTAGAAAATTGTCTGGATATGGTGGTGCATGCCTGTAGTCACTGCTACTCAGGAGACTGAGGCAGGAAGATTGCTTGAGCCCTAGAGGTCAAGACCGCAGTGAGCTATGATCACACCACTGCAGTGAACTATGATCACACCACTGCACTACAGCCTAGATGACAGAGCAAGACCCTGTCTGGAAAGAAAGAGAGAGAGAGAAAGGAGAGAGGGAGAGAGTAAGTGAGCAAGGGAGAGAGGAAGAAGGGAAGATTTTCTTGTGGGTTTTGAAGATTTTAAGAGACACTGCCTACCTTCAAAAAGCTAAAAACTCTATTTAGAGACAAGGCATTTTATGAACAACCCATTAGAAAAGAGACTCGTGTTTTAGACAAGATGTGTGACAGAAGCTCAGAAGAGACAAAGTCTTAGGTCAGGGCCACTTTACAAAGCACAGGAACCAGGCCTGGTCACTCAAGTCCCAGATCACAAAGCTCATCCCCACACCTTACAGGTCTTGAAATGACTCTCAAAGTCAGGTTTTCAACCTCTCTGACTGCAGTGACACACTCTGACTTCCACCAGCACTTGTACATTTGAAATCTAAGCATCTGAAGTAAATGTTTCTGGCCATTTTGAATCTTCACCTGAGTCCTGTGTATGTGATCATTGGATACATTTTAAAACATCAATGGTCAAGCTTGTCACCCAGTACCAGACACAGAGACAACCCAGCACCTCTTCCTGTGGATGTGGGGGCTGGAAGCCTGTGAACTACATTTCCCAAAATCCTCTGCCAGCTAGATAGCTCTGGATCCCCCTTCAGCCATGAACACCACCCATGTGAGAATTCAGAAGTAGGAGAGGTAGAAGCCACTGCTCCCTGGCACTGGTGGGCAGACTCATGAGCCTTGGCAGTGGTTGCAGGGGAGGGGAGAGGTCTTCCCACCAGCTCCCCTTCCTTCTCCCCAGTGCTGCAGAGATCTGTGACCATTCACAGTGGCTTCCCACAGCTCCTGCAACTTCCTGGTTTGCCAAACTGTAGTTTGCCATAGTTTGGTAAACCACAGTGGCCCCATGAGCATGGGCGACAGCACTCTCCCATCTTCATCCCTCTAACTAGTCATCAGTTCTGAAAGCACTTGATGTCCACAGGAAATCTCTTGTCTGTGTGGTGCACAGACCCTATCATTGGATTCACAGATAACAGAAGTACCCATGGACAGATTATCTCCCTTCTGGCCCAGGACTGATGTCTCCCCTGCATCGTACCATGATATGAGATCACTGTGACTGTTATCATTCCTATTTTTGCTGCATCCAGATTCATGGGAAAATTAAGAGGCACAGCTGGGATTCAATCTCAGGGCTGTCCTGGACCAGTCCCCTTGTTAACACTGTACTGAATTGCCCCCACAGTCTCCAGTGAGCCTTCTGCCGGTGGTCTGTACACACCCAGCTTTTGAATCCACAAACCCAGAATACTCAGGCACTCCTAGAAGGCTCCCTGAAGACATATCATTCAACGCAGGGGCTCCAGGGGACCCAAGGAGAGGTGCTTGTCTTCCAATCTTTTAATTGGCATCTCCATTCTCCTCTCCAGGCCTGAGAAAGACCCACTGGCAAAGTGCCCTGTCCAATCTCACCAGGTCTTGAGATAAGCACAGAGGGCAGCACTGCCCATTGATGTAGGCACTTTTTTTCTAAGGAAGCTTGAGAATACTAGGATTGGGAGTTTCATGACTGGTTTATTTATTTTTAGAGACAGGCACTCATTTTGTTCCCCAGGCTGGAGTGCAGTGGCACAATCACTGCAACCTCAAACTCCTGAGCTCTGGCAATCCTCCCACCTCGGCCTCCCAAGTAGCTGAGACTACAGGCACATGCCACCACACCCAATTATTTATTTTTTGTAGAGACGGGGTCTCACTACATTACTCAGGCTGGTCTCAAGCTCCTGGACTCAAGCTATCCTCCTACCTCGGCTTCCCAAAGTGCTGGGGATTACAGGTATGAGCCAGCACACCTGGCCTTTTTGTTGACTTTTAGACTCTAATCCAAAATGGGCCATTTCCTGGGTCCCTTGGGACTCTCTTTCTCTTAGTACCAACTCTGGAAGGATAAAACACTGCCAGGGTTGTGAATTTCAAGAGAGGCTGGTGCCTTCTGCAGTGCTAAGTGCAGCAAAGCCTTTGTTTCTGGTCAAGCACAGGAGAGTCCTCAGGCTCTGATCCAACAGGGGTCTGCGTGCCCCTTCCGCTCCAAACCTTCACCTGCTCTGCTTTGGAAGAAAGCAACAGAGACCAAAGTCATTTGGGGTTAGAAATTACTATTTCTGAAACTGGTGGAAAATACATTTATATTTATCTTGAGGCTAATAGAACTTTGAAACCTTAATGTTCAAACTGCCAGGATTACATGAATTCCCTCTCAAAATGATTGACATTTTTTAAAAGTCTGTGACATGACTTGAAACAGCCTCCCGCTCTGTAAAGTGATACCACCATTCCACTCTCAATGTTTCGCCTCTCTGATCCAAGCAGATGTGCCCATCATGTCCTGCTGACTCTCAAAAGCCTGGGGAGACCATCCTCCCTTTGCTCTGTGGGACCTGAGTGTCTCTGCCGATGGCCAGTCCAGCCCAAAGACCAGCTCAGGGACCCCTCTTTATGGAAATGGTTCAGGACATGCTGGAACCACAGGATTTATTATGCTAAACGTTTCCCCTTGGTAAGAAATATAAACTTGGTAGCATAAGGTTTGGAGCTCTAAGCAGGTGGTTCTGAGCAGGGAGCTTCTATCCCAGGGTCAGCTGGGAGGGGTGCCACGTGATCCTGCTGAAAATGTCTCCAGATTCTTCCAAAGTGAGAATACAGCAATTTTTTTTTTTTAGTCAGAGTCTCACTCTGTTGCCCAGGCTGGAGTGCAGTGGCATGCTCATGGCCACTGCAGCCTTGACTTGCTGGGCTCAGGTGATCTTTCCACCACAATCTTCCAAGTAGCTGGAACTACAGGCACATGCCACCACCCCCAGCTAATTTATTTATTTATTTATTGTAGAGACAAAGTCTTATCAAGTTGCCCAGACTGGTCTCAAACTCTTAGGCTCAGGCAATCCTCTTGTCTCGGCCTCCCAAAATCCTGGGATTGCAGGTGCATGCCACCACGCCCGGTTGACAGTAAAGTTTTGAAAGTTCCTTGAAAAGTCCAAAGATCAGCTGGTTATATCCTAACTGGAGGCCATCTAAGCCAGCAACAGCCTGCACACATGGCCATTGCCCAAAGCCCTAAACATCCATGCTGCGCTGTACAGGCAAGTGCTGTGTCAGGCATGTGGGGCTTTGGGCTCCAACTGCACCCCATATAAGCCAGAGCTTCTCTGCAGTTGTTTCATGTGTATATTGGGTTCTTCTGTGGGTTTTAGCCCAAGACAGTTATCCAGACAGAGAAAAAGCTTAACACATTGTATTTTCTCCAACATTCTCATTTTTTAGATGAAGAAAATGAGGTTTAGAGAGGAGAAACGACTTGCCTTTGGCCGAATCTTGAAACACACGAACCTCAGTCCTCAAATGGCATTACTTGTTCTACATTATGACACCTGTGATAGACCTCAGCAAATGGGTCACCAGATTTTTCCCTTTTCCTCCTGGATGCACCATTTTTCAGCTATGGTTAGGTGGGGTCACATGGCCAGATTCTGTCCCATAAGGGAACCTCTGTTAGCTCTTCCCTTGTCTGCTGCACAGGTTAGTGGATGCAGTGAAAGATGTGGAGACTGGGTCCCTGAGTGAACACATGGAGCAGAGACCAGGAGAGGACCCAGCTGAGGCACAGGAACATAGGAGGGTAGCAATTGCAAGAAATAAGCCTATTTATTAAGTCATCAAAATGTGGGTTGTTTATTATGGCAGTTAGCCTACCATTACAAATTCAATATTGTTTAAAAAACCAGCCACTGTTTCATTTTGGCTTTTTGCCCACCCAGAATCCACTTCTCTTTTGGCCACCACTCTTCTGTTTTCCTCCTCCCTCTGTGGGACCCGGGTGTCTCTGCCAATGGCCGCTCACAACCTGAAGACCAGCTCAGGGACCCCTCTTCGTGGAAATGGTTCAAGGTATGCTGGAACCACAGGATTTGTTACGCTAAACGTTTCCCCTCAGTAAAAAATATAAATTATGGTAGTGTAAGGTTTAAAGCTCCAAGCAGTTGGCTCTGAGTAGAGAGCTTCAATCCCAGGGCCAGTTGGAAGGGGTTCCTACTGTCAGTCAAGGGGCTCTGCTCTCTCTAAGCCTGGAGGTGGGCACAGGACACAAGTTAGACCAATCAGGCTCTGCCCTGGGACTTTGGATCCTGAGCGGAGTGAATGAAGAAGAGAGACAACTGCAACTGATGCATCTCATTGGTGGATCCTGCCCTCTGGTTCCCAGATCATGAGACCTGTTCTGGTTCCAGTCTTTTGCAGGACCTGATTGGGAAACTTCCCTTCTATGTTCCCAACTTATCCCTTAATTATCTTCCCTTCTTCCTCTCTCCCCTTTTGTCCTAAGCTGGCCAAGTCCATTTGTATTCCCTACACACACACACACACTACACACACACACACACACACACACACACACACACACACACACACACATACACTACACACACACACACACACACACACCACATTGATACATAATAAAGATGAAATAATATCAGGACTGCCTGCCATGAGTAAGTAAGCCTATCATAACTTACTTAAAAGTGTCAAAATTATCACCTTATTTAAGCCCCCACATCAGCCCTGCCAAGTAAATAAGATCTTAAAGTGGCCAAGTCTGTCATTTGCCCAAGATCACATAGTTAGTAAGTGGGCAGCTGAGGTCAGGTTTAGATGGTCTGGGGTCAAGTCCAGTATTCTCTCCCTGTTCCATGGCTGCCTTTTAAAGGATATGAATGCACTTTCAAGTTTTTAATTGAAAAAGTAATACACGTGTATCGTTTTTTAAAAGAGCTTCTATTTCCTTTATCACCAGGCCACTCTTCATAGTTATTTGTGTACAATGGGGGGACTTAAAGAAATGAGATTTATTTATTTAAAAAATTGCTTATTTATTCTTACATATTTAAGCCTCAGTCACCTTTAGAGTACTCTGCGTTTGATGCAATATACCTACTGAGACACTTTTTCCACCACTCAAAGCAGTTTTTGAACTCGTCAATTTTGACACCTTTTAGTAGTGCTTCAGCCATTTTTTGTTTCACCTCTTCTACATTGGCAAAGCATTTCCCTCTGAGAAGTTTTTTCATCCAGTGAAACCAAAAAAAGTCTCTTGGGGTGAGATCAGGTGAATAGAGAGAGTGGGGCACAGGGATCATGCTGGTTTTGGTCAAAAACTGCTGAACACTTAGCACAGTGTGGGCAGGTGCACTTGTCAATCACCCATCATGAAATGGATGAACGCATTAAAAGAATCTCCCAAAATAATTAACTGAAGCCAAACACAGCCTCTCACGAAAACGCTAGCTCATACACGGATGCCAATAGGTTCTTAGAACATTCACCTTGTGGGAGAAGCCTGTCCTACAAGGGGCCTGTCCTCCAAAAAGTAATTTTTTTTATCTCCCTCATATTATTTCAGAGTTTTTCTATGTGTATGCAGGCATAGGGGGGGAGAGAGAGAGACAGAGAGAGAGAGAGAAAGAAAGATAGAAAGAAAGAAAGAAAGAAAGAGAGAGAGAGAGAGAGAGAGAAAGAAAGAAAGAAAAAGAGAAAGAAAGGAAGGAAAAGATTGTAGCTAGGCAGGCTGATTCTAAATGCAGTCTTCTATCTGCCTCTTCCTGTCTAACCCTGTACCTTGGCAATCATGTTGCTCTTGAACATGTGATCCCCTCAAATGTGATTATTTCATAATCTGTTCCTGTACTACAGACTTGGGTCACTATTTTTCTTTAGTATCATCTCCCAAGAGATATTTCCATTGTTTTCAGCAGTTTCGGCATCTCAATATTCAATTCACTTTATATACTCAGTCAATACATTTCAAATGAAATAATCTCTTCAATATTCTTTCAGGTGCCTGTGGGTGAGTATGTAAGTTCGTCCGCGCAACTTACACATGTGGATTCTTAGATGTGAAATTGTTGGATCAAAAGCACATGAATTTTAAATTTTGAAGCCTATGGTTGACGTGTCCCCTCAAGAGGCTGTCCTGACTCATGCTTTATGCAGCTGTGTCTGGAAGAAGTTTATAAGTAGCATCAAAATGTGAGACAGCATCACAGGTAGCTGAAGTAGCATTGCTGGTTTGGAGTTACTGGGCTCTACAGCCCGGGCACAAGATTCTGGTCTTTTGCCCACAAAATGCTGAGGCTGCAGCTTTTGGTCTTTGGATAATGACCAGCAGGCATTTGCCCTGGATCAACAGAACACAAATGAGGGGGGACCCCCCCAAAAAACAGAATTATCTTTTGGAGGACAGGCTGTTTATAGTACAGGGCTTCCCTGCTAGGTGAGTGTTCCAGGAACTTGTTGGCATCTGTGTATCAGCTAGCGTTGTTGTGAGAGGTTGCATTGGCTTCAGTGAAATTTTTTGGGAGATTCTTTCAACATGTTTGCCCATCTCGTGATGGGTGATTGACAAGTGCACTTGCCCACACTGTGCTGAGTGTTTAGCACTCAGTTTTGACCAAAAATGGCCTAACCTCTGTGCCCTACCCTCCCTATTTATCTGATCTCACCTGAGTGACTTTTTTCTTGTTTCCTTGGATTAAAAAAAAAGTCTTTAAAGGGAAGCATTTTGCCTATGTGGAAGAAAAACAAAAAATGGCAGAAGCCCTAAGAGGCATCCAAATGAACGGGTTCTAAAATCATTTTGAGCAGTGGGAAAAGTGTCTCAATAGGCATATTGCCTCAGACGGAGAGTCCTCAGACGGTGACTGACATTTAAACATGTAAGAATAAATACACAATTTTTATAAATAAATTCTGGGGTTTTTTGGATCCCCCTTGTAAACCGAAACAAGCAAGGTCACCCCATACCCCGTCAAGAGAGGAAGGATTTGCTGCACCCCCAGTTGTTTCCTCATGCACGGAGCTCTCAATTTGGCACAGAAGAGCTTCAAGAATGTGACTTGTTTGGATTAGCAGAAAAATATGGCACATCTGTACACAAGCCAAGTGACTTTCTACAAGGAAGCCACTTGATGCTTTTATGGCCTTCACAAGCACTAAATGCCGACACCAATTTAGTTCCTTGCTGCCTCCCTGCTGTCTTTCCAGGGAGGAAGATATACTAAAGAGTCCTCACCTGGTCGGAAACCTACCAAGTACCCCCAAATGTGGCGTGAGATGCTGTCCTCAGGCAGAGGGTCAGAACAGGGAGCTTACCATGCCCCTCACAGTCTCTGAGTTCATTGCCTGCACCCTGAGGTGAAGCAGGTGGTTCCTAGCATGCACAGCTGCATTCTTGTTGTAATTTTATGTGGGTCCCAGCCAACGGGCACCTCGACCCTCTCTGAGCACCATGTCCCCATTGACCAAAGGACAAGATGCCCAGGGTTCAGTGGTCGACCAGGAGCTCATCTAGAATGTCCTAGATTCGAGTATCATGTGGCTTTCAGGGACCTCAAGCTCAGTCTTCAGAACAGCCCTGGCAGGTGCCCCTTGACAGTGTTCTGGTTCCTCTTGCCACCCCTCTGCCCTCTCTCCCAAGATCCTCAGCTTAACCTCCTGGTGGCCCATTGACTACCCCAGATTTCTCCTACCCCAGAGCCTTTGCACTGGCTGTTCCCCCTGCTGAGACACTCTCACCCTAGGCCTCCACCTGGCTCCCCATCTAATCTCTCTCAAGATTTTCCTCAAATGCCACCTTATCATAGAGGTTTTATACCAACCATCCTATTCAAAGTTGAGAGGCCACACCCCTCCCCCACTCCCCTCTCTCTTACATGTTCATGTTTTCTTTTTGGTTCTGTATCACCAGTGGACATACATGACATCTACTTTTGTTGGTTGTTGTTATCTAACTGTCCCATAGAATGTGACCTCCATGAAGGCAGGATTTGATTGATAGTTCTTTTTATTTTCATTTTTATCTTCTCTACTTAATCTCCAGAACCCAGAGCAGTGCCTGGCACAGAGGAAGTGCCAGGGAACCACTGGAAGGTGAATGATCTCAGGGCTTTAGGAGGCTGAGACGGGAGGATCGCTTGAGCATGGGAGTTCCAGACCAGCCTGGGCAACATGATGAGACCCTGTCTCTACAAAATGGGAGAAGGAGAAAGAGAATCCAGGTGAGGGGGCATGGCTGGGATGTTGTAATGCCTTCACCAACTCCTGGTCCCTTCCTGGGCACACAGGCAGAAGACATTCCCCAGCCTCCCTTGCCGCTCGGTGGGGCAGTGGCAGGGGACAGAGGGCGGGGACGAGGCTGATTTCTGATCAGTGTGGAGCAAGCAGAAGTGTCGGAGGTCCCTCCCAAGCCTTGTCTAGGAAACATCCTACAAGGGGACCCATAAAAACCTGGGGTTTAGTTATAGAAAATTGTGTTTTGATTCTTACATATTCAAATTTTATTCTCCTTCCAAGTACTCTCCGTTGGATGCAGTATACGTGTTGAGATGCTTTCTCCACTACTCAGAACAGTTTTTGAACTTGTCCATTTTTATGCTTGTTAGTGCTTCTGCTGTTTTTTGTTTCACCTCTTCCACATAGGCAAAATGTTTCCCTTTGAGGACCTTTTTCATCCAGAGAAACAGCAACAAAAAAGTCGTTTGGGGTGAGATCAGGTGAACAGAGAGGGCAGGGCACAGGAGTCATGCTGTTTGAGGGTCAAAAACAGCTGAATACTCAGCACAGTGTGGGTGGGTGCACTTGTCAATCACTCATCAGGAAATGGGCAAATGTGCTGAATCTCCCCCCAAAAAATCTACTGAAGCTGAACACAGCCTCTTATAACAATGTTAGCAGGTCCACGAATGCCAATGGATTCCTAGAACACTCACCTAGCAGGGAAGCCTGTACTACATGGGGTCTGCTCTCCAAAAGATAATTCTGTGAGTTTTTTGGGGTTGCCCCTCCTACAGACTCCTCTGGTCTGTCTACCACTGTGTCAGTGACTGTGTGGGCAGCGTGATGAGAGGCTGGGGCCGCTAGAGAGAAGCAACCCGCATCCCTGAGTTACAGTGTGGAGGCTGCCAGTCTGGAGACGCAGCATCCTGACCTGGACTTTGTGCAAAACAGAGGCGAGCCTTTATGGTATGAAGCTGTGGAGATGCCTGGGTGTATTCGTTACTGCAGCAAAGCCCAGCCAGTCCTAACTAATACAGGTGGAACTCAGGAAGCCCAAGGAATTGTTACAGTTCATGCTTCTATAAGATGAATATACATGTTCTTTGAAATTGCCACGCTATGAACATCACAAGCATGGGGTTTATGGGTGAAATGGGCAAGAACAAGGAACTCAAACCCTCTCATGGGGACACATCAAGTCACAAATGATGGAAAAGAGTGCCACAGTTTCACATGCATTAGATGGTTAAGAAAGACACACGGGCAACCCCTTCGGTTCCCCTCCCACTGTGGGAGCTTCTCTGTTCTCTCAGTAAATCTTGCCTACTCACTTAAATAATTTTTTTAAAAAGACACAAAGGCTGCTGGGCATGGTAGTTCACGCCTGTAATTCCAGAACTTTGGGAGGCAGAGGTGAGAGGATTGCCTGAGTCCAGGGATTCAAGACCAGGCTGGGCAACATGGTGAGACCTCATCTCTACAATAAATAAATACATAAATACATAAATGAATAAATTAGCTGGGTGTGGTGGCACATGCCCGTGGTTCCAGTTACTTGGAAAGCTGAGACAGAAGCATGGCCTGAGCCCAGCAGGTCGAGGCTGCAATGGCCATGAGCATGCCACTGCACTACAACCTGGGTGACAGAGTAAGACTCTGAGTAAAAAAAAAAAAAAAAAAAAAGACTATGATAAATATGAGGAGGAGATCCAAAAAATGGAATTATCTTTTGGAGGTCAGGCTTCTTGTAGGACAGGCTTCCCCTGCTAGATCAGTGTTCTAGGAACCCATTGGCATCCATGTACCAGCTAGTATTGTTGTGAGAGGCTGAGTTCGGCTTCAGTGAATTTTTTTTAGAGATTCTTTCGACGTGTTTGCCCATTTCATGATGGATGATTGACAAACACACCTGCCCACACTGCACTGAAAGTTCAGCAGTTTTTGACCAAAAATGACATGCTTCTTGTGTCCCACCCTCCCTATTCACCTGATCTCAGCACAAGCAACTTTTTGTTTGTTTCTCCAGGTGAAAAAAGTCCTCAAAGGGCAACATTTTGCCTGTGTGGAAGAGGTAAAACCCAAAACGGCAGAGCACGAAAAGGCATCAAAACTGACGAATTCAAAAACTGTTTCGAGCAGTGGAAAAAGCGTCTCAATAGGTGTATTGCATCCAACAGGGTCCTTTGGAGGTGACTGAGGTTTAAACATATAAGAACAGATACTCACTTTTTATAAAAAAGTTCTGTTGTTGGGGGGTTCCCCCTCATATGATGTTTGACCTTGAAAATGACCTAAAGTTTGCTGGGGAAGTGGCTTGGGAAGGGCTGCAGTTTGTGAGTTGTTACGGGGGTTGTGTGAAACAGGAAGTTGGAACCTCCATGAGGAAGCATGTGGCCCTAACACTGAGCAGCCAGTAGTTGCTCGAGGCTTGTGCATGTGTACGTGTGTGTGTTCCTATGTGACCCGGCTCAGCTGGTACATCTGTTTGTGTTCACCCAGTGTCTCCCCTCCAACAAAATCATGCCTAAGCCAACACAAGGTTCACATCATGTTCAAATTACTCCCTAAAACACCCACCCTGTAGGAGCACACCCATGTTTTCTGACAGACGCCCTCAAAGAGCTGACCATGGCAATGTCCACCTCGCACTGAAGGCCCGCTGAGTGCTGGGCCACTGTCTTCTGCCCAGTAGCTGACTGTGTCCTTGTGACACTACCCACTGGCTCAGCTGTCCTCAAACATCCAGGTGGTAAGAGTCACCTGGACATCACGCGAGCAGGAAATTTCAAAATCCCCACACCCAGAGGCTCTGGGGAGGGAATTCCACTTGTGACCGTCACCCGGGAACTTGGCATTGACGGTCTGCAGACCCCCCTTGGGGAAATGACACCAAGGACATGAGGACTGCGTGCCCATCCCCCCCTGCTCCACCTGCCCATGAGGACACAGACAAGAAGCCACGTGACTGACTGAAGGAGAGAGGAACACGTACGCTTATAGACGGGGAGGGCAAGGCTCAGAGTCATGACCTCTATCCACTCCAGGTCATCGGCTCCAAAGCCTGGACTTCGAAGACTGCAAAGCAAGCGCCCTCTGGATTCTGAGCAGACTACACCTCCACCTGCAGGGCTGCGGGTGAGGGCTTCATCCTTCTGCCCCAGTGTCCACACTGGAAGCTGTGTTAGCACCTGACCCAGAATCAGCCCACACAGCCTTCCCCAGTTTGGCCACTGCCTGTTGGGTGAATCTCACTAGGACACAGCAACGCCACTCACTCACACATTGTCTGCTGTTGCTCTAACAGACCATGGCGGCAGTATGATGGCAAACTCACAGGAAGAGTTCACCAAGTCATGCCTGGGACAGCCCGGGACACACTAGGTGTGTCAATGTCCACACCTCAACCTGCTGGGTGGAGGAGTAGGGGTCAAACCCCTGGCCCTGATCATCCCCCTGCGTGAGTGAGAAGGGAGGAGTGGGTGCACACAGGCACGCACACACATACACACATGTGTGCACCCATGCACATACATGCATACACACATGCACAAGAGCATACACATGTATTTGTGCACACACACATGCTGATGCATGCATGCATACACACATGCTGATGCATGCATGCATACATACATGAGTGCACATGAATGCACACGGTGCACTGTGTGTGCACACATGCATGTGTGTGTATGCATACACATGTGCCTGTGCAAACACACATGCGTACACTGCAGTCAGACCCTATCTGAGTAAACCACTGATCCTGTCTTCACTTCTGCCCCCGGGCACTGTGCCATATCTGGGGCAGCCGTGACCCCAGTCCAGCCTCCAGGGCCCCGTGTCGGCCCACACCCACCCAGGCCAAGAAATGCGTGAGTGACACCCTCCATTTCCCCTTCCTCTCAGACACGCCTCCCATCACCTGTCCATCAGGGGCACCCTGGGCTGAGGGGCGGCCACGAGCTTGACCTGCTGAGTCAAGTGCAGCCAGCCCAGACTAAACATCCTTAATTACGCTTCACAAAGGTTAAATGGGCAATTAGGCTGCCTCAGGAAGGCTACACTCCACAGATTGGCCCTCTCCCCAACCCACCCACCCACTGCAGGACCCCGCAGGGAACACCCCTCGAGAAAGGCCACCCTCCACCCCAGAGGGGAGGGCTGTGAGCCTCCCCACAGGCACAGATTCGGTCTGCTGCTGTGGGTCCAGCCCTCGACCCCTCGATAAAGGCTCAAGTCCCTGGTGTGGGCGAGTGTCACCAGCAATAATCCTTAGGCAGCATCTGCTGACCTTTCAGGCCACAGGCCTTGAGAGGATGAGAACAAAGTGAGAAACCAGGGGCCAGCCACTTTGGGAGGCTTTGGCCGGAGAATTCCTTGAGACCAGAAATTTGAGACCAGCCTGGGTAACATAACATAACCCTGCACCCCTATAAAAATGAAATAAAATTAGTCAGGTGTGATGGTGTGCCCCTGTAGTCCCAGCTACTTGGGAGGCTGAGGCAGGAGGATTGCTTGAGGTTAGGAATCAAGGCTGCAGTGAGATATGATTGCATCACAGAACTCCAGCCTGCGGGACAAAGCGAGACCCCATCTCTATAAAAAAGTAAGACCCCATAAATGGAGTCGTCTTTCCCTGGATCCCCTCAGAATCCCATTGGCTGTTCCTCAGAACAGATGCTGAGCCCCAGCACTGTACCCTGCCCAGACCCTAGGCGGATCCCACCATCTCCCCTCTGGGTGCTACAGCAGCTGAGAAGGGCCCTACCTCGTCCCCACACACGGGGGTCCCTGTCTCTTCCTGCTCAGCACCCTGCAATGGCCCATCTCACAGGCCACAATGGGAGCAAAGCCCTCGGAGCCTCAGCCCCTCCGCCCTGCCTCCACATACCCACTACTCTATATCCTCGTCAGCTGGCCCTGCCTGCCCCTGGGCCTTTGCACTCACTGTTTCTCTGTCTGGGATGTTCTTCTCCAAGACCCAGCAAGGCTCTACCTCTCACTTCCTCCCGGCCACAACCACCATTCCAGAGGCTTTCTCTCAGTCACTCAACACACCGCAGCAGCCTCCCTACCACTCCCTTTTCCACCTGGCCCTTCTTGAGTGTCATATTTTTAAATATTTTCCACTGACTCTAAAGCAAACATAAAATTCAAAGCAGGGATGATGTTTACACATTGAAAGAGTGTAAAACTTTCCAAGGAAAGACAAGTCCATTATTTATCTTATTTTTTTTTTTATTTTATACTTGAGGTCTCACTGTATTGCTCAGGCTAGTCTCAAACTCCTGGCCTTAAGCAATCCTCCTGCCTTGGACTCCAAAGATGCTGGTATGGCAGGCATGAACCTCTGTGCCAGAGCTTCCATTTTTAAAAAATAAGTTATTGATCTTGCCTTTGTGGGTATAACTTTTGGGGATCGGGTCAGCCTGGAGCCACCAGATCTGTGTCCCCCCACAGGCCTGAGAAGAAGGAGCTTGAGGGGGCAGGTGGCCCCAAGAAGTGCAAGTGAGGAAATAAGAGAGTGAGGCAGAGGAAGGAGGCAAGCCAGTGGGGTGCGCTAAGACGGGGGAACTACTGCGGGCACATGGGCCTAGTCCCCTCCCCCCAGGGACACGTGGAACACACTCCAGAACTGCCCACTGCACCATAAGAGATCTCAGAGCTGCCGGAACTGGGGGCCCCAGGGACACGGGATGAGATGTCCCAGCACCCTCTACCTGGTCAGTACATTTTAATGGTGAATTCTCCAAGTTCTTTTTTTTTTTTTGAGTCAAAGTCTCACTCTGTCATCCAGGCTGGAGTGGAGTGGCATAATCACGGCTCACCGTAGCCTCAGCCTGTTGGGCTCAGGTGATTCTTCCTCCTCAGCCTCCCAAGTACCTGGAACTACAGGCATGTGCCACCACACCTGGCTAATTTCCTTATTTTTTGAAGATACAGGATCTCACTATGTTGCCCAGGCTAGTCTAAAACTCCTTGGCTCAAGCGATCTTCCTGCCTTGGCCTCCCACAGTGCTGGGATTACAGGCATGAGCCACCATGCCCACCCCCCAAGTTCTTAATAGTCACTCTCAAAGAGACTTTGCACAAGCAGATGATTTTTTAAAACTTTTAACCAATTTTCACAGCCATTTAAAAATGTATAAAAACTGAAAGTGTCTTAAAGTCTGGCTGTGTTTCACAATCTGTCATTGACTAATGTGATGTTACAAGGTCTTGGGCCAGTAGGACCAAACTCACGTCTGATAGAATGTTTCCATGTCAGATGTTCCCCACAAAGCTCTGACCTTTCTGGAAACATCACTACGTGGGTTCAGGGCACATGCACGCCTTCGTGTGGCCTGCCCACCTCCTGTTGTGTCTGGGGTTTCATGGGGCTCTGAAGTGCATGGGGAATCTGTCTTTCTTATGGCTAGCTGAGTCTCACGGACACCTGACACGGGGACCGCAGGGTGTGTGTGACACTCCACAGTGCTGTTTCCAAATCAGCAGGGTTGAAGCTCTGACATGCAGAGTCATGCGCCTCCCTCATTCAGGCTTTCTGCAGCCACTGGGCCCCCCCCAAAACACCACTATGGCCTCAAGAGAATAGGAGAAACCAACATCTGTGCAGATGGAGATTCCGGGGATTCCCCCCAACCAGCTCATGTGCCTGATCAGACACCAGGCCACGTGGGAACACCCAATCAGACGCCCTCCCCAACCCAGCCCACCTCCAATAGTCATGACCTTTCACCCAGTTGACCAGAGAGAAGACCACCAGGGGAGTGGAGGTCAGCCAGCCAGGGGCCATCCCAGAGGGTAATGGCGTTTGCAGGAGGAGCGCTTCTGGGGGGTCTCGAAGAGGCAGAGGGAGGAAGGGGGAGGGACCAACATGGAGAGCTAGGAGGCTAGAGAGGGAAGACCAAGAGGCCAGGGGCAAGGGGTCACCGCACAGGGTCTCATAAAGGGGGATGGGTCGGAGGGGTCATCAGTGTGGCCAAAATTTCCGGAAGTGTCCTTACGGCGCGAGTGTCCATTATTGAAGGAAAGAAGCAGGGTAGAGGAAAGGCAATACAGAAGAGAGGAAGGGGATGGCGAAAGGAGAGGAAGAATACAAAGAAGGAAGGTGGGCAGAGACAGAGACACACAAGAGAGCACCAGAGTCAGAGAGACAGAGAGACACAAGGAGAGCAACAGAGAAAGAGAGACAGAGAGACACAAGGAGAACACCAGAGTCAGACACAGAGAGACACCAGAGTCAGAGAGACAGAGAGATCCAGGAAGAATGTCAGAGTCAGAGAGACACAAAAAGCACACCAGATTAAGAGACAGAGAGACACAGGGAGAACACTAGAGACAGAGACACAGAAAGACACAGAGAAAACCAGAGTCAGGGAGACAGAGAGACACACAGAGAACACCAGAGTCAGAGAGATAGAGAGACACAGAGAGAACACATAAGTCAGAGACAACAGGAGAACACCAGAGTCAGAGAGACACAGAGAAAACCAGAGTCAGAGAGACACAATGAGAACACCAGAGTCACAGAGATGGAGAGACACAGAGAGAACACATAAGTCAGCGACACAGAGAGACAAAGGGAAAACACCAGAGTCAGAGAGACAGAGAGATACAGAAAGAACACATAAGTCAGAGAGACAGAGAGACAATGGGTGAACACCAGAGTCGGAGACCGAGAGACACAGAGAGAACACCAGAGTCAGAGAGACACAGAGACAGAGAGAACACCAGAGTCAGAGAGGCAGAGAGACCCCTGGAGAACACAGAGTCCAAGATATAGAGAGACTCGGGGAGAATTTCCAGGGCCAGAGCACAGAGAGAACACCAAAGGCTAAGGGAGTTCCTGTGGGGTCCAGCCAGCCCCTTGGAACTGGTGAGCCCACGGGCAGTCTTCCCCATTGCTGGGCTTCCCTCACAATGGCCTTTGGGCTCCAAACTTTGGACAAGCCTTGGACATGCTGCCCCCACAGATGGAATGTGTCAAGGGCAGGGCAAAACCTGCCACCAGGGCCTCCCCTTCCACCTCCCCACCTTCCTTCTCCCTCTCCCTCTCTATCTCTCTCTCCTTCTTTCTCCTTCTCTCTCTCCCCCCTTTCTTTCTCTCTCCCTCTCTCTCTGCTGACTTCCTGGTGAGGAACAGGACTAGAGGACAGTGCTTCGGGACAGGGATCGGAGTGCACAGAGGCTCCCGGCAAGTCTGGGCTGAGGCCTGCTCTCCTCGGGGCTGGCTGGACCCCACGGTGCAGCACTAATTACAGTTTAGTGTGTCATGCTATTTTGATCCATGTTTCCTGTCTGGAAAACAGGCCGGAGTGCTGGGCCCTGGGCCAGGACAGAGGCCGGGAGGGCAAGGGCAGGACTTGCCCGGTCACTGACCAGAGCCCGCTGCAGGAAGCGGGAACTTTCCAAGATCTGAGTCGCAGCTCCAGCCCCCTCTCAGCCCAGTGATCACGGGAAGGGGCGTCGCTGACCTCTGGCCTGGCATTCAATGGTGCTGAGTCCTGCCTCGGCCACCCATCTCAGCCACGTGTCTTCCACAAGCCCAGCTGATCCCGTTTGTGAAATGGGCCATGAGTGTTGTCGTGGAATAACATACCAAGCCCTTAGCACAGACCAGCACAGGCATGGCTTGTCTCGTGTCACTCTTACTCTGGTCTGCATTTCAGAGCAGGAGTGCCCTGGGAGCAGCGGACCCTCTCTGGAGGAGGCATGGTGGTGGGTGGGAGAGCCAACTCTCAGGTGAGAAGCCGTGGTGCTCTAGGTTCTGCTCAGTGCCCAACTTGCCCATCTGTGAAATGGGTTGGCACTGTACCCTGCCAGGAGTTCTTAGGCAGATCCCACGGGCCCCTCCCTGCACAATGCTCAGAAGAGCACCTGGCACAAGCCTCACATTGGGCCCTTCACTTCCATCACCACATGGGCTGTGTCGCTCTGTGACCAGGCAGGGTGCAGCCTCGGCTCTGTCCCTCATGGAGTTTCCAGGGCTTCCAGGAACCGGGACTGACATCAGACAGGAGCCAGGGAAACCCACGGTGTCACACAGCGCTGACATGGATGCTTCCTGCCAATAGGAGTCCATCCTTCCAGGAGGCCCCAAGAACCCAGCACACTCACAGGGGTCAGGGGCTGCAGTGGGAAGATAGTACCAACCCCTCACTCCCAAAGAAGCCACGAGAAGCACTCTGGAACACTCTTGGAGCGGCAGTGTGCTTCCCTTAACCAGCAATAGAAACACCTCGGCTCCTTCCATGGGCCAAGGCTCACCACCTGTCAAGAATGAAGGTCACCAGAGTCCAGGGAGTCCCAAGGTCTCCACTTCCTGAGGGTGAAGGCCAACAGGTCCCCGAAACTCCCAAGGTCAACAACTGCTCAGGGTGAAGGTCAACAGGCCACAGAAAGCTCCAAGGTCACCACCTTCCCAGGGTGAAGGTCAAGAGGCCCCAGGGAGCCCCGAGGTCACCATCTGCCAAAGGTGAAGGTCTACTGGGTCCAGGGAACCCCAAGACACCATCTGTCAAGGGTGAAGCAGGAGGTCATCCCCGGGTGGTCACTCGAGACCCAGGAACAGGGTCAGTGCTGCAGGGCCTCCTCAGGAATCAGGAGGAGAGTAACATGCCAAGGGGCAGTGCCCATGGTTGGGAAACAGGCATCAAGTCAGTGCCTGTTAAGTGAAGCAAGCACCACACAGGACTGTAGGTAGAGATGCAAACACATTGTACAGGCATGTATACATACACATGCACCTACAAACATGCATGCAAATATACACATATATAATAAACATATGCATATACATGTTCATGTATATGCCAGCACATGTATACTTGTGTGTACATGTTCACATGCACATGCATACACATGTATATATGTGCACACACATATACGCGCATATATGTGTGTTCATAGAAGTAATTGTAGATAAATATATAAATCATGCTACCTTTTGTGTACGAAAGAGAAGAAACTAAGAATCTGTGTTCGTGAAACAAGTCACGTCCAGCAACAGATGACGGATAGATGAAACACAGCATGTTCATACCATGCAATGTTGTTCAGCCATAAAGAGAATGAAGCACTGACACCTGCCACAACATGGATGAGCCCTGAAAACGTGATGCTGAGTGAGAGAAGCCAGACACAGAGGCCACGCATCGTGTGATTCTTTTCACATGAGAGGTCCACAAGGGGCAGATTTGTAGAGAGAAGGTGGATTTGTGGCTGCTGGGGTTGGAGATGAACTCTAAATGACAGAGGCATCTGTGGGGCTGAGGATGTTCTAGAGCTGACTTGGGGGAACGGCTGCGCCATGTGGTCACATCGCCGCAAGCCCTTGAGTTGCTCTCCTGAGAAAGTGGCTTCACGATGAATCACTCTCAGGGAGGCTCTGCTGTGTGTCCGCCACACAGTTCAGGAGGGCACCCAAGAAACACCACTACCCTGAGGATGGGGAGGGGCCAGGGTGGATGGAGGGGACCAAAGCAAAGCCCCTCGGCTGTTCATCACCGCTGAACTCTGGAACCCAAGGCAGCCTCTTCCCATCCGTACGTACTGTAAGAATGAAGTAATGTCACACTTTACACCTGACCATCTCTAGCCCCAGGGCAGAGCGGATCTCCTTCAGGGCCAAAGGTGAGTGAACCCCAGGTCTCCTGATCCCTGTTCCCAGCCCTTCCAGCTCTATCGCGGTGTGATCAGGTAATGAAGTCCCAGGAAACGGGTGGTGTTTCACCTTCTGTATGACCGCCTTCTAACACATGGAGCCTCTGGGCCAGGGGTGTCCAACCTCTCAGCTTTCTCAGGCCACACTGAGTACAGAAAAGTTGTCTGGGGCCACGCCTAAATTATATAATGTAGTGTGGAGACAGAATAAGACTTCTTCCATTTTTTATATTTTTATTATAAAGTTTAGAAAAATGAGAACAATATAAAACTAGTGGGAAATTTGACCTTGCTTTTGCAAAACAAATCTATGGGTGTGGTCTCAATTCTTAGCGAGTTCTCAAGGTGCTTGTCAGAAATGCGTGTTCCAGTTTTGCTCTTTGTGGTCTTCAACACTGAAAACAGCTGCTCACAAGTGTATGTGCTCCTGAAGACGAGGTCATGAATAAGGCGGGAGTGTGAACTTCAAAAATGGAATTGCGATTGGGGTCACAAAGGAAATAAGCACTGAAAAACACATGCTGTTAAGAGATTGTGTGGGGCCACATGACTAGCTGTCTTGGGCCATGTGCAGCCTATGGGTCACAGGCTGGACATAGCCACGGTAGACAGTGGTGTCGTCACGGCAACTACCGCCATGAGCCCTGGGGAGAGGGCTCGACACATCTGTACTCACAGAATGGTCATCCTCTTCATTCTCATTCTAAAGAAGGAGAATCTGGACAGGCCCGGCGGCTCATGCCTGTCATGGCAACACTTTGGGAGGCGAAGGTGGGAGAATCTCTTGAGCCTAGGGGTTCAAGACCAGACTGAGCAACGTAGAAAGACTTTGTCTCTACCCAAAAAAAATTTTGTTTTTAATTAGCTGGGTGTAGTGGTGCCTGCCTGGGGTCTGGAGTCCCAGCTACTCAGGAGACTGAGGCGGGAGGATAGTCTGAGCCCAGGAAGTCAAGGCTGTGATGAGCAGCGATGGTGTCTCTGTGCTGCAGCCTGGTCGACAGAGCGAGACTCTGACAAATAAATAAATAAACAAATAAATAAGAAGGGGAAACTGAGGCTTACAGAGGTCAGGACGCAGGAAATTTCTCTAAGCCAGCTGCCTCTAAGCAGCAGGGATCCGAACCCAAGACTGGCAACTTGCCAGCTTGTCCGCACTTCCAGCTGCCTCTGCAGGGAGTCCAGGGCTTTCAGGACCTGCAGGGGTGAAGGCACCAGGTACCTCGGTCTCAGATCCCACCCCTACCGCTCTGCTCCCCACACAGAAAGAGCCGTGGGCCCCTGTGACTCATCTGTCTCTCGGTAGAGGGCCCAGGCTGGGGCAGTGGGAGATGCCTCTGTCGGGTTACCCTTGCCTCCTGCCTCCCTGATAAGGGAACCCAGCAACTCCATCATGCCCTACCCCCACAGCAGCAAAGCCCCTCCCCTTTCCTGAGATTCCCATTGCTCCACCAAGAGGACATCAGACTTCATTGCGTAATGTTGTGCTCTCTTGGGCTAGCCTTGAACACTCGGGGTGTAACTCACTAGTGAGGGGGAAGCCTTGCAGTCCAGAGGGGGTGGGAGGGAGGGTGGGGGGAATCAGGCAAAAATAAGAAGAAATGGATTCTTTTTTATTGAGATAAAATGTGCATGTTATAATATCCAGTCCTTTAAAGTGTGTGATTCCGTGGTTTTCAGCATATTTACAAAACGGTATGACCACTGCCACTAATTCCAGACCATTCCCATCACCCCAAGAAGAAACCTCTTATCCATTAGCTGTCACCTCCTCCTGCTCTCTCTCCTCCCAGCCCCTGACAAGTGTTCCTCAGTTTTCTGTCTCCGTGGATTTGCCTGTTCTGGACATTTCGTGTAAATGGAATAAGACTCACCATGGCCTTCTGTGTCTGGCTTCTCTCACTCTGTGGCATGTTCTCAAGATTCCTCCCCATGTGTCAGAGCTTCCTTCCTTTTCATGGCTGAGTAATATTCCACTGAATGGACAGCCCCATTTTCTTTTCTTTCTTTCTTTCTTTTTTGAGTTGGAGTCTCACTCCTTCACCCAGGCTGAAGTGCAGTGGCACGCATGCTCACGGTCACCCCAACGTCAACCTTCTGGGCTCCAGTGGTCCTTCCGCCTCAGCCTTCCAAGTAGCCAAACTACAGATGTGTGCTACCATGCCTGGCTATTTTTTATTTTATTTTATTTTACTGTAGAGACGAGATCTCACCAAGTTGCCCGGGCTGGTCTCAAACTCATAGGCTCAGGCAATCCACATTTTCTTTATCTGTCCATCAGTAGTTGGTGTGGTGGGCTTCATCTGGGCCTCATGAGGAGGGGGGATTTCCAGGAAGGCGGCACAACCCCATGGTGGGCACATGTGTGGTCCCCAGACCACCAGAGCCTGCATAAGTGAGGGCTTCCTGTGAACGCCTTGGGCCAGCTGCACCGCCTGGTGTCTATCCGTGAGAAATGTGTCCCTGACACCTGTCCTGCAGAGCCTGGGACAAAGGGCAGAGCCAGGTGAACCCGCCACAGATAAGAGATAAGAGCCAAGATGTGTGTTTCAAGAGCTTTTTCTCTTGAGTATCTATAAGAATATTCCGGGTAGTAAAAATCCAACCCAAGGATCAGTCAGACATGGATAGGTCACCCCCATAAATGTTCATTCATTCACTGAAATATGTATTGAGTCATGTTCTAGGTGATGAGGATGTGTCATTGGACAAGAGACAAAACTGTTGCCTTTGCAGCGTTCACAATCCAATGGGGGAGCTGCAAGACAAGTGTGGTGGCTCACACCTGTAATGGAGGTGAATCGCTTGAGCCCAGGAGTTCAAGACCAGCCTGGCCAACATAGCAAGACTTCATCTCTACAAGAAATATTTTTAAATTAGCCAGGCACAGTGGGGCACACTCGCAGTCTCAACTACCTGGGAGGCTGAGGCAGGAGGATCACTTGTGCCCAGGAGGTTGAAGCGGCAGTAAGCTGTGATTGCACCACTGTACTCCAGCCTGGGTGACAGAGCGAGACCCTGACTCTTTAACCAAAAATGTGCTGCAAGCCTCAACGGATGTTGCTACAGGACTGAGTGGGAGGTAAAGACAGAGAAGGTACCAGAAAGGGGAGGGAAGCCCCCCCACCTTGGACAGGGAGATAAGGAAAGCCATGGGAAAAGCCAGGCAGGGGACAGGTCAGGCAAAAAGAACAATGGGGAGGGTCCTCAGGTGAGAGGAGCAATGCTGGAGAGGTTGATGGGCAAGATGGGGAGGTGGGGATGAGGTTGGGGAGTTGGCAGGTGTAGCTTTTCTCCTAAGGGGAAGAGAAAGCTTGGAAATACCCTTGACCAGAGAACAGAGAAGGAGGGAGGAATGAGGGGAGAGAGGGAAGAAGAGAGAAGGGAAGTGGGGAGGAAAGGAGAGAGGAGGGAAGACACCGTGGTGTTATAAACCAGGCTTCTCTGCTTAGAGGACAGCACCAGAGACCAGGGCAGGGCCCTCAGTGTGGCAGCCATAAGGCAGACCTGAGACCAATTCCGGGTCAAGGAATGTCAAGGTTTTCAGCAGAGAGGGCACTGGGGAGGAGTGAGGGAAGATACCGCGGTGACTGAGAGAGGGACTCAGTTCTCTGTGTGTCGCCTGAAACCCTAGCAGTGAAGAGCCTGGCACCCCTGAGGAAAAGCCAAGGGCCGGCATCTCTGTGGGGCCTGAGAAGGCCAGGCCAGGGCAAGACATGGGAGTCAGTGCAGGAGGGCCATGTGCTGGGTAGGGAGGGCCTGGTGGCACCCAGCCCCGTTCTGGAACCTGGTTTCTGCTCAGCACACATCTGGTCTCCGATCGCAGCAGCCAGAGGCCATGACTGCTCTGAGGATGCTGTTCCCACCTGGTCCCTTCCTCGTGATAGGATGCAAGACATAAGACAGCAAATTCGAGCACTTTTGGAAGCCAAAGTAGTAGGCTCACTTGAAGCCAGGTGCTTAAGGCAAGAGGATCACTTGAGCCCAGACATTCGAAACCAGCCTGGACAACATACAAGATGCCATCTGTACCAAAAAAAAAGAAAAAAAGAAAAAATGAGCTGGGCATGGTGACACACGCCTATAGTTACTTGGGACACTGAGACAGAAAAATCACCTGAGCACAGGTGGTCAAGGGTGCGGTGAGCTGTGATTGCACCATTGTACTCCAGCCTGGGCAGCAGAACAAGGCCCCGACCCAAAAAGAAAAAGAAAATACTGCTTTGTCTTTTTACTAAAGCTGTGGGAGATGAGTTACAAAAGCCAGAGGTGCATGGAGGGCATTTTCACAAGGAGACCTCAAAGAGGAGGGGCCATGGGTATAGGAGGGCAGGGAGAGGGGTCCGGGGGATATCTGGGGCCTAGCAGGCAAGCTATAGACAGAATTGAGTGAATCCCCCTCTAAAAAGTCAGTCTCTTTATTTTAATTACCATCCTGAAAAGAATACTTGGCCACACCCGTACTGAAATACATTTTCAGCCATTGCGGGGAATACTGTTATTTAATAAAGGCTGGAAAAATGCAACTTGGGTGACAATGTTACTATTCAATAACAGTGCAAATCATTGTCAGTAACATAGGTAACACGCTGCCCAGGTGTTAGTCACAAAAATAAGAAGCTGTCCCAGCACAGAAAGCCTACAGTGGCAGGCGCTGACCCCCATGGCTTCCAGGGAACTGCTGGCTTGGAAATGCCATTCTTGCATGGATGCTTACATCCATCTATCCATTAATTCACTCATTCGTTCAATAAGCCCATAAGGCCGCAGGGACTACGTCACAATCACATACAGCAATGATATGACTAAGCTCTAGACCGGCCAGAACCAGCCGTGGCTTTTAAGAATCCACAGAGTGCCGTGACCGGAAGAATTTTGGCACTGGGCAGACCTGAGTTCAAACCTCTTCCGATGCTCCCTGTGTGACCTTGAATGAGCCGCCTGGTCTCAACAGGCTCTGGTTAACGGGTCCATAAAAACATACCCCACAGGGAGGTTCCCATTATTAAGGCAGCTGGTATTACCTAAAGACATTGGCGCGGGCCCTGGCATGCTCTGAGTGAGTCGTCTGTGGCCGCTCTGGCTGTTGTAAAATGTGGATGTTTGTGCTTAAATGAGAAGGAAAGCAAACAGACCCACACGTCAACATGTTCTAGCCCCACGTGTTGGAATCACACGACTTGTGTTTTCTCAGAGATAATGCCCCGAGGGGTCTACATTTTCTACGGCAGACATCTCATTTTTATGGAACAAGAAGCAGTGAGTTCAGAGTTTTTTTGAACGGAAGTTCGTTGCCTGTGATGATGCTTTCCCCTGTATCCGGGCTGGGAAGCTCGCGGTAGGGACCGCAGAGTCAGCCGGCTGCACCTCCTAGCCCCCAGGGAAACTGACGCTCAAAGGCTGCCAACACCCAGAGTGAGAAATCTCTATTTCCATGACTCCTCAAACCCCGCCCTAGCCAGCCGTGTGGGGTCTGCAGGGGAAGCTTGAAGATCAAGGCCAAAATCCCACCTCAAGAGAATGCCCAGCTTTGGTTGGCAACTGCTGGGCCCACCTAGGGGGATGGCAGATTCAGAGACCACAGTACCGGGGCTCAGCCCGGGGCTCTATGGTGGGTCAGCAAGGACAGCCATCTCCTGTGGCAACCGGCCAGGAGGCACGAACACCCCACCTCTCACCGTCAAAGATACCCACCCACCAGTACTCAGCAATGCCCGGACAACCTCCCAGGTCATGAATGTCGCACGATGATAAGAACAACAGATGCTCGGAGCACTGTCTCCTATGTGTTTTCTGTGCCTCGCCTTCCTTTCTCCCCTCCGAGCCGGTGCAAAGATCCTTATTTAAACTATAAATTGAATTAAAAACTCCCATTTAATGTTTAGTTATGGTGCGGTTAACGGTTTTACGGGTCCGGCTGTTACCCTGCCATGGCTTACAATGTTGTCCTTCAGGTTTGCCAAAACCAGGCCTCTCGGATGACCAGGCGGGCGCCAAGTTATTAACAATTATTACCTTTTACAGTCATTTTTGGCCCTGGCATGCTTTTCTGGTGGTCTCATAATTTCAAAACAGGGACCTTTGAAATCTTACCCCGAGACCGAAAGGGCTGTGGACAGCACTTCCACCCTCCCGGCCGAGTCCAGCCCGTTTCCATTGTGAGCTGTGTTTTCCACCCACGCAGCCCCCATAGGAGCTCCAGTCTGTGTCACAAGCCAGCTTCCCAGAGTAGGAAGCCCTACAGCGGGTGGCGGAACCCCTGAGGGTACTCAGGGGGCGGGTCGAGCTGGGGTGTTCGCTGGGATGGGCAACCTCTGGGCCATGAGGGATGGGCACTGGCAGAGATGTGGTGGCCTTCCACAGTCACCCAGGCACACCAAGGGCCCACACAAAACCGTTGGCCCGGCTGCCCACGTCCACAAGGATTCACAAGGCTTCACTAGGCCACCCCACACTCACAGAGCCTCACTAATCCTTGCACGTCTGATCCAGGTTGTTAGCCATGTGTGCAAGATCTGGACACAGGGTAGGATCGGCACGTGTGTGTGTGTGCATATATGTATACTGACAGACAACTGGGGGCCCATGTGTATCCTGACCACCAGGTCTCAAAGCCACTTTTGCAAACTACATCGTGCCCAGTGGGTTCTGTTACTTTAAATATATATAAAGATACATAGGTATTGTGTATATTTAGACATTATATAATTTATATATTGTATGTTTACATATTTCTAATATTCTATATAAATATGTATAATGTATTATATAGTAAATAAATAGGCTGGGCACAGCAACTCACGCCTGTAGTCCCAGCACTTGCTTGAGTCCAGGAGTCTGATACTAACCTGAGGCAACATAGAGGGACCTCATCTCTACCAAAAAATCAAAAAATTAGCCAGATGCGGTGACACTTGTCTGTAGTCTCAGTTACTTAAGAGGCTGAGGCAGAAGGATCACCTGAACCCAGGAGAAGACTATGGTGAGCCATGATGGTGCCACTGCACTCCAACCTGGGCAACAGAGTGAAACCCAGTTCAATACATACATACATATTGTACATAAATAAAAAGCCAATGGAGCAGGAGAAGCAAGGTCTCTACCCAAAAAAAATTAGCCAGGTGTGGTGGCATGTACCCATAGTCCCAGCTACTCAGGAGGCTGAGGTAGAAGGAATGCCTGAGCCCAGAAGGCTGCTGTGAGCCATGATCATGCCAGTGCACTCCATCCTGAGTGACAGAGTGAGACCCCTACTCAGAAAAAAAAAGAAGAAGAGGAAGACTTCCAACTTCTATGTTTTTTCTGGACACACTCCAGGAGCCTTGGGCCGATATGTAAGAAGTTTGTCCACCCTGAGATCACCTGGCTGGAGAGGCCACCTGTGGGTGACAACTCCAGTGGAGCCAGTCCTCCAGCCACCCTGTCAAGGCACTAGACATGTGAGCAAAACTGCCCTGACCCCCTCAGAATAGCCCACCCACTAGCTGAATATCACTGAGCAATGTTCATTGGTATAACATAGGATAGAAGAATCACTCAGCTGAGCCCTGCCCAGATCCTGACTCACAGAGTCAGGAGATAGAATAAAATGTGCTCTTCCTAATTCCTGCTCCCTCGTCCCTGGAATGGTGCTATTTTGTCCTGGAAATTCTCAATGGGGGGATACCGCTCCCTGGAGGGTGTTTTGGAAACTAGGGGGCTTTGGTGTGGAAATACTGATGGGATGTGACTGGTGTTTACAGGAGAAGGCATGCAGGCAAAGGCTGCTTGGCTTCCTCAGTGGGCAGGGTAGCCTCATCTCATCCAGTCAAGTGCTGCCCATGTCCTGAGTAACTTTTGACATTCAAAGACGTCGAAAGTTCACAGTATAATGATCTGAGCCTATACGTGGCTCTTTTCAACATACAGATGCAAACCATTTTTAAATGAATTTTTTAAGAATGCAACTAACGTACAAATCAGAGGAAGACCACAACTGTCCAGACTCAAAACCTTACTAAAAATTGTCAGAAAATCACAGTGAGAACTAGCAGGTCCTCGTGCCTTCTGGGTCATTCACAAGCACTCTTCCGGCCATTCTGTGAGTCCATTAGCAAATATAATTATTTAGTCCTCATTTCAAAATCTCAAATGTCAGAAGAAGGGCTTGAAATTCCAAGTCCTTTAAATTCCAAATGGTAGAAGCATTTAATGACTTGGTCAAGACTTCTAGTATCAGTGACCCTGAGCCCTTACATACTGAAAGACATATTTTAAATAAATATCTTCCCATTTATTTCTCCCTTATATAAGAGCCGCAGCATTGCCTTTGAAATTCTGTCTGAAGGTAGGTGATGTCATGTGAATTCCATTCCCGAATAAGAAGGGAGTGTCACCAAAAAGTTGTATAAAAAGGAGCTTTTGGTTTAACACGGTTGAAGCCATTGTGCTACACAGACTCGGGTCCTTGGTGCCATCCAGGGAAGGGTGGAAGTTTCTAGAAAGAGACATAAGACCTTGTAGACTTGTAGAGTTGCCAGCTCCCTCTCACAAAGGTTTGTACAGATGGCCAGGACAATACTAAAAGATCTTTGGAAGCAAGAGAATATGCTGGGTGCAGTGGCTCATGTATGTAATCTTAGCACTTGAGGAGGCCACGGTGAGAGGCTCACTTGAGGCCTAGAGTTCAAGATCAGCCTGGGTAACATAGTGAGACTCAGCCAGGCTCGGTGGCTCAGCCTGTAATCCCGCGCCTTTGGGAGGCTGAGGTGAGTGGATTGCCTGAGCCCGTGGGTTCGTGACCCGCCTGGGCAGCGTGACCTCATCTCTACAATAAATCAAAAAAACAGCTGGGCGCGGTAACGCGCACCTGTAATTCCGGCTACTTGGAAGGCTGAGGTGGAAGGATCGCTGGAGCCCAGCAGGTCGAGGCTGCGGTGGCCGGGAGCGGCCACTGCACTCCAGTCTGGGTGACGGAGTGAGACTCCAACTCAAAAAAAAACAAAACAAACAAAAAAAACATAGTGAGACTCCCATCTCTACTGTCAGCCAATCAATCAACAAAGAGAGAGAATAAATAACATTTTACTAGATATTAAGGACAGGCAAAATGAACATAGATCTTTACGCACAGGGCAAAATCAGTTGGCAAAATATATCTTTGACTCCCCCTGGCTGTCATTCTTGCTGCCTAACTGCTGTGTGCCCCTGGGGAATCAGGCCCCCTCTCTGGACTTTGGCATTCTTGTCTGTACTAAAAACACCTTCTGGGGGAACTACAAAATCCCTGGCAAGCAGTGGCCATGCTCTTTTGCTTGGGAAACTCCCAGAACGTGATATATCAGCCTCGGACTCCTCTGCCGATGGCAAGTCTTTCCATTCAAAAAGAGTGAGCAGAGGTCCAGGGACTGAGGTGGGGAAAGAGAAAAGTCTCCATCTTCATCCCGAAAATCAAAAAACCTCATGTCACATTCACCCATATTAAAGACAGAAAAGAAAACAGTCCCACCACACGAGTGTCTCAGAACATGCATCGCAAGGCCAGTTCTGAAAAGAAAAAGTGAAAAAAAAAAACAGAACTTTTCAGTCTGTGAATAAAAAGTGTCCCTTAGCAGGTGATAATTATATACAGGAAGGCAATTAAAGTTTTAATAATTTAATTACCTTCCTGCAAACCCATCAAGGGAAAATATGAAGTGAAAACATGTTTGAGGCCAGCAGCAGCGGCGAGGCCCATCAAAGGCCCCGAGACAGCTCGGCTCTGAGGCGGTTGACACGTTAATGTTTATGGGCTGACCACCGTTATTCATAGAAGAAACTCGAGGGAAGTATTTTCCACGGTGGGGGGGACCACACCATCATCTGATGCCTGATGTTACAGCAAACATGGTTTTGGCTTCTCCCTGGAAATAAATCTTGTTTTCTTTGACCTTCATTTGGCTTGAGGCAGGGCCAACTCTCAAGACTGGACTTCACAGAGAGGGCTCCTCGCTCAGGGCTGCCATTTCGAACGTCAACAAGAAACCCCGGCAGGAGATCAAAGGGAGCCCCGGCAGAAACCACGGGTAGGGCGAGCATGGCCGGGCACCGGAGGCCAGAGCACCCCCACGCCACCCGCCCATCGGGGTGGCCTGCAGGAGCCTGCCTACCCTCAGCCGCACTTGCACCCCACGGGGATCACACCCACCCCAGATGATATCACCTGTGCCAGGATCCCCTCAGCATCCTCAGACCCAACCGTTACTCTGTTGTTGTTGTTTTAGTGTAAAATGCACGTCCCGTAAAGGTTACCTTTTTAACCATAGTGAAGGGCACAGCTCAGTGGCCTTAGGCACGTTCACAGTGTTGTGCAACTGTCACCTCCATCTAGTTCCAGGACTTTTTCCGCCCCCCCAAAGGGAGACCTAGGCCTCCTTAGCAGTCATGCTCACCCCCTTCCCTGGTCCCTGGTAACAGGGATGCACCGTCTGTCTCTGCGAATTCATCTGCTTCAGACACTTCACATCATGGAGTCAGAGCACATGGCCCTCTGTGGCTGACTTCTGTTGCTGTTACTTTTTAAAACTGATTTAGATGTAGCCATGGCTTAAAAGGAAATTTTGTATTGTTGCCAACGATAGAAGATTTGTACCTCTTGCCATGGATAGAAATGGATACACTGGGGCAACCCCCTCAAGTCCCCTCCTACTCTGGGAGCTTTTCTGTCCTCTCAATAAATCCTGCTTTCTCAACAAAAACAACAACCAAAATGGATACACTGGAAACAAGTCCACTCGCCAGAGTGCTCAGTTCCGGGAACACTGGTTGAGTTCTTCTTATGCGCCAGTCACTGAGTTTATTATTGCCGGGACTCAGTCCCCAGGACTCTGTTCCCCCACCCCCACCCCAGGAGCTTCCCAGATGGGACTTGGTCCCCCAGGAGCCTCCGAGCTAGGACTCAGTACCCCCACCAGGAGCTTCCAAGATGGAACTCGGTCCTCCGGGAGCCTCCGAGCTGGCACTTGGTCCTCCTGGGAGCTTTTGAGATGGAACTCAATCCCCCTGCCAGGAGAATACGAGGATGTTTCTGAGCCATACAAGAGTCGTCCTCCAACAACAGGAGGCAGGAACTGACCCCCACCCTGATAGGTCGAGGGTCACCACCTGGAGCACTTACCATCCCAGGACAGATGGTGACGCAAGCGAGGTCCTGTGGAGAGGTACAGGGCATACACGGAGCAGTTCACCAAGACCAGAAGGGGCCATAGGGTGCACACAAACCACTCAAGGACACAACTAGCAAGTGCAGAGCCTGGATTCGGACCCAGGTCTTCCTGGCTCCATCCTGGGTTCGTCCCTCGACTTTCCTGCTGCCTCTCACGGAGTGTGATGTGGCTTGCCCCACACTGCTGGATTGGATTCTTAGGCCCACGGTGCATCCTGGCATCAAGAGGGGCACAAGAGGGAGGGGCAGACTGTGGGGGCAAAATGGCCAACAAACAATTGTCACAGAGACCTTCCATAACCTCACTGCTTCTGTGGAGTCCCTGAGTCCCCTTTTCAACAGTGGTCACAGCTGGGCTGGAGGAAGATTCATGTCAGTGTCTCAAAGCCATGTCCAGGGCAGGGGACAGCTGGAGGTGAGACGTGTCCATGCTGAAATACATAGAATTATGGAAACACACACACACACACACATACACACACGCGCGCGCACCCTCAGGGCAGGTGGGTTTCATCTCCCAGTGGTTCTGGCAAAAGTGAGATTGGGCTGGGTGCACCTGTAATCCTAGCACTTTGGGAGGCCGAGGCAGGAGGATCACTGGAGCCTAGTTCAAGATCAGCGTGGGCAACAAAGCAAGACTTCATCTCTACAAATAATAATAATAATAATTAGCCTGGTGTGGTGACACATGTCTGAAGTCCCAGCTACTCAGGAGGCTGAGGCAGAAGGATCACCTGAGCCTGGGAGGTTGAGGCTGCAGTGAGCCGTGATTGTGCCACTGCACTCCAGCCTGGGCAACAGAGTGAGACTCTGACTCAAAAAGAAAAAGAGAGAGATTGTATTTGTTCTCAGAGTGTCAGGTATTAAGTATAACTTTTTGTAAGGACTAATAAAGCTAATGAACAGAGAATTCAAAAGACAATGGTAGAGGGGAGAGGAAGTCACATGCTTTTCCATTCTGTGCTTTCCCCCAAGTTTTGAACCTCGAAATTGTGATCCATTTCAGAGATGAGAAAGTGGAGTTTCAGAGGCCAAAATGCCCCGCCTGAGGTCCCGCAGTTGGTACTAGCAGACTCAGGGGTGGCTCTGAATGAGCTCAAAGTCCAGCAACTACGTCTCAGGATCTCCTTTCTGCCTGGTGTGCTTCTAGCGCTGAGGCTGCCACTGTGAGAGAGACAAGGTCTGGGAGCAAGAGTGAGCAGGGTTGGCTGCCCCACTCCACTTTGCTTTTTGGGGTCTCTGCAGCACCAGCACCCCTCTCTGGGGCCGGGGAGGCCCACAGGGTTTGCCATTCCTGCACCCTCTTCCCCTGGAGCCTTGTCCTGCCACCTCTCTGGCTGCAGAGAACATCTCCCATGTCCTGGAATGCAGCTCGACTCTGTGCTCAGCAGCAGGGGGCTCAGAGGCTGCCAGAATCTCCCCACCCTTCCTCCTCCCTCATAGACCCAGCCCCACAGCGCTGAGGTCTCATCCACAGCCACACGGGCTGGGTGTTGGGCCTGACAGCCTCCTGGGCTCAGCAGGTGCAGGGTGGAGGCCTGCAGCGTGGACTCCGAGAGCTGGACACTATGAGTCAGGAGAGGTTCCGTCAGCCTCGCCCTGACCTCAGGCCTGCTGGGCAGGTCCGCACCCAGGTCAATCGGCTTTGAGATCAGAGATTCTGCAGCGCCATGTCTGAGCCCCCATGTGGTCTGATGGTTCCCGCATGGCCTTAGGGATCATCTAGAATGCCTGGGCAGGGCCCCAACTGTCTCCTGCACAGGAGAGAGGGGCCAGGGCGAGCCCCGTTCTGCTTCAGGGCCCTTCCAGGAAGGCAGAGGGGTCAGCAGAGCCATCGGTGTGAGGTGGGCCATCAGCTGAGCAAACCCACTGAGTCTGGGGTCTCATCAGCCAAGCCCCTTTGCTCCCCCACCACCCTTTCTTTGGAAAGTGACCTCCCACCCACTGGTGGTGGGGCTGCCAATCATAGGACTCCACCCTCCCTCGGTTATTGTGATTGGTCAAGGGATGGGCATGTGACTCAGGCTACACCAATCATGATGTTCCCAGGGCCTGGAGAATAAGATTCCACCCTGGTAACAATTCAAATACTTGCTTCTTCCAATAACACCCCCACAGACACAGCTGTAAAAAATGTTTAACCAGCTAACTGGGCCCCCCAGTTCAGTCAAGTTGACACATAAAATTAACCACCGCAGAGGTGAACTGCTCACACCAGGACACAAAACCAGCAGGAGAGAGGGAGGAAGGAGAAGTGCCATTGGCTGAACACATGCTGTGCTCCAGGCCTACACAGGAGGCGCTTCCAGTGCCTCTCTCACATAACACCTTTCTTAGGTTGCCATTGCATCACCACTGGACCCATTCTAAGGAAGTGGAGATGAAGCCACCCAGCTTGTCAACAGCAGAGCCTGGCTGGACCTGAGACTCTGAAGCCAGTGCAGAGTTCAGGAGCCTTATGGTGCTAAGTGCTGCATCCATGGGCAGCCCTCTATCCAGAACTTTTCAGAATCACCAGTACAATATCTGAACTGTTTGTGGAGGTGAGACCAGATGGATCTGTCATACTACCTTTGAGAACTTCTGGCCCTCAAATCCCAACATGCCAGCTCTCTTGTCCCCCCAGCCTCCCAGCTCCCGCTCCAGCCTGTGTGCCGGCCACTCCCTCTCAGTGTGGGCACGTCCACACCCTGAGTGAGACTTGTTCTCCTGAGTACACTAAATCTCAAGTAACATAACAGAGTATAACGGCCACTGTACTCTGTGTTTTACCCTCTTCCTTATCTGGGAAAACAGCTCCTCCCCAACTCCAGCCTCGGGGTGCTCACACACCCCAGCCATGTGATTGGCCCTAGGTGTGACCATGTGACCTAAGCCAGTCCAATGAGAGTCTTCCCTGGGATTTTCCAACTAGAAGAGGACAGACCCAATCACTGCCCATTGGAGAGGGTGATGGAAGGATGGGAGCTCAGGACACACCTGGCTGTGTGCACCCCACCTGCGAAGAAGGCCCAGAGGCAAAAGAGAGAACAGAAAGATGCCTGGAGAGCAGTGGGGACCGCAATGAGGGGAAAGCCAGGGAGATGCCAGCGTGTGGGTTTCCGGAGTCTCTGGGGCCAGCCGTCCTTGCATTTTCCTCAGTACAGTTAAGTGAGTAAATGAAGGTAGTTTTACTTAGGCTTTGAGTTTAGGAGGCTGCCACTTGCAACTACAGAGGGTGCCCTAAAAATGTATACACGTGTTAAGACAGGAAAAAACTATATTAAAAATGCAATACTTAATAAATACTGATAATGAAAGATTAATACAAGTCACATTTGACTTCTGCAATGACAAGAGGTGCTCAAAGTGGTTCCCACCAGCATCCAGATACTTCTGATGATGGCAAACAACTGCAGGGCTTGCTACTGGGTGAGTCCTCCCGGATCTTCCCTTGTGCACATGGCACACAGGACCAGGTGTCTCAGACTCATCACAGATATGCATAGTTGTCAGGTATGTTGGGGGTTCTGTTGCGCACTCACACCTCCAGGTCATTGTACTTCCACGCCATTCTCGAATTTCAAATACCACTTCAAAATGGTTTTGCACTCTTCAAAGGACAACCACGCTGCTGTCATGTTCTTTGACTGTCCTGCCTATCGCATGGTGATGCTAGCATTAATTTGATGAATGCCATCTTTTGAGTGAACATCATACTACATATCGCTACTGTCATTCAATTCAACTTCAGAAAGGAATACCTAGATAATATCTCCTAAAACGTGTATAATTTTTTGGCACCCTCGGTATAACTGTCCCAACTAAAACAATTGAGAACCCACCAGAAAAGCATGGGATGGGGCCAAAATGTCATCAGCATGCCCACTGGTCCCCACCAAGTGCAGCCGTGAGTCTGGACAGAATACTCTAGTGGCCATATGGGGACACGCAATGATGAACAGTAGCAGACTAGAGAGAAACTCAGCTTCCATGAACTAGATGTGAGTCTCCCAGTCCTCCATCTCCCTAGCCTGGACCCAAAGTGTCTTGAAACTGGACGCAGGTGCCAAGTTCAGAGAGAGATCTCCAGGCATGGGAAGGGAGATGATAGGTGAAATTTCTTTATTATTTTTGGAAGAGGGGTCTTGCTCTGCTGCCCAAGGTGTCATGCAGTGGTGTGATCATGGCTCACTGCAGCCTCAACCTCCTGGACTCAAGGGATTCTTCTACCTCAGTCTCCCAAGTAGTTGGAACTACAGGTACACTCCACCATGCCCAGCTAGTTGTTGGTTTGGTTTTTTTTGTTTTTTGTTTTGCAAAGACAGGGTCTCACTTTGTTGCCCAGGCTGGTCTCAAACTCCTGCCCTCAAGCAATCCTCCAACCTCTACCTCCCAAAGTGCTGGGATTGCATGTATAAGCCACTGTGATTGGCCTTCTTTTTAAAATTTTCTTCTCTCTTGCACCCCACTTCTCAGACAATCTCATGACTTGGATAATAACAGTAGCCACAGCAATGGCCCATGGGCCTCTAAAGCTCAGAAGGAGCAGAACCTTCCTTTTGATCAGGAAATCTGTGTCCCAGAAGTTTCGGGTGAACCCCAGTCGCTTTTATTGCTCTCCTTTCTTCTGCCTCCTGGTCCCAGACTGGGCACAGTTGTGAATGGTGTGCAGCAAAACAGAATAACTACAGCCCCAGCTTTCTAAACAGAGGACCCAATGAGGAAGAACCAGAGAGTCAGAAAATACTGAGGGGATAGCAGAGAGGAAAAGGGCTGTCTACAGTTGTCCATGAAGCTGGGCACCACCATGCACTCACACCTGCTATCCCAGAGCTTTGGGAGTCTGAGGCAGGAGAATCGCCTGAGGCCAGGAGTTTGAGACCACCCCTAAGCTGCACGTGTGTGCATTTAACCCTAAATAGCAGACCCAAGACTTTGAGAATTGAACCACAGGAGAGAACACTGCCAGGGCCAGGTCTGGCCACTGGGTGGTGCACATACGGACAGCTCTGAATAGCCCTGCCATGGCTCTGACAACTGAATAGCCTCTGGGACCACAGTGCACTCCACCATGCCCAGCTGAATGGCCATTGAGACCAGCTCGTGGAAGGCGGGCTGGACCTCGCTGCCTAAGCCCAACCAGGTTGCTGACTAGCCAATAAAACAAAACTATCCATAGACTCCATGGTACTAAAACAGCAGTTAGAGTCTCATGATACAGGAGCCAGGATTCCCGGATACAAGTCAAAATTAACCAGCATGCCAAAAAATGGGAAAGTCTCAACTTGTATGAGCAAGAACAAGGAGCAGACCTCCAACACCACAATGGCATAGATGTTAGAACAATCAGGAAAAAAAAACATCACAGCAGCTGCTATAAATATGCTCCAGGAGGTAAGGGCAAATACTGGTGAAGGGAATGGAAAGACAGAAAGTCAGTAAAGAAAGAGAACACAGAAGGAAAAGC
Organism: Carlito syrichta; assembly: GCF_000164805.1. Lineage (NCBI taxonomy): Eukaryota > Metazoa > Chordata > Mammalia > Primates > Tarsiidae > Carlito > Carlito syrichta. The sequence goes on from NW_007248433.1 coordinate 574,094, forward strand.
AAACTAGGTTATTAGAACTAAAAGGCACAATCACCAAGGTTTAAAAGCTCACCCGACAGGCTCCATAACAGGTGACAGGGGAATGAGTCATTAAATGTGAGGATAAATAGTACAAATCATCCAGTCTGGATAACAAAGAAAAAGAGAAACACACATTTAAAACCAGAAAAAGCAAACGATCAGAAGCGCAAGCCCTGTATCGGGGTCTAATTCTCATGTCATGAAAATCCAGAAGGAAAAGAGGAAGCATGCAAGGGCAGAAAAATAAGGGCTGGAAACCTCTCAAATCTGTCAAAAGGCAAAACCCACAGACTCAAGAAGCTCAGTGAATTTCATAAGAGGATAAACTCAAAGAAACCTGAGCCTAGACACATCTTCATCAAAATACTGAAATCAAAAGACAAGCAAAAAGCTTTGAAAGCAGCCAGAGAAAAACAACACCTTACTCACAGGAAAACGATGAAGCAAAAATTGACAGACCTGAGGGAAGAAGCTGACACACTTAGGATCACAGCTGGAGATTTCAATCCTGCTCTCTTGGAAATCAAAAAAGGAGAGACAGATACAAAGTCGGTCTAATACAGAAGAACTGAACAACATCATCCAGCAACTGAATTTACATTTATGTAATACCACCAGCAGCAGAAAAAAACAAAACAAACAAAAAAACCTCCCTTCAAGTAGACACAGAACATTCATAGAGATAGGCAACCATTTCCTGGTCAATAAAACAAACCTTCACTCATTTAAAAAGAGTACAATCATACAAAGCACATTCTCTGACAATAATGAAATTAAACTACAAGTCAGCTACAGAAAAATAACAGAAAGTTTACAAATTTGGAAATTAAACAAAACACTCCCAAATTATCTGTGGATACCAGGGAAATGAGAAAATACTTTTAATTGAATGAGAATGAAACCATAACATATCAAAATTTGTAAAATTCAGCTAAAATGCTGACAGAGAAATGTATATAATTAAATGCTTATATTTAAAAAGAAAAGAAAGGGCTCAAACTAATCACCTAAGCTTCCACCTTTGGAAACTAGAAAAAGAAGAGCAAAGTAAACCACAGCTGGCAGAAGAAAACAAGTAATAAATAGCAGAAATCAAAGAAATGAACAAGAAAAAGAGAAACATCAATGAAACAGAAAGTTTATCGTTCAAAATAATTGATAAAATTGGGAAAATTTTTAGCAAGAATGATGGGGGAAATAGAAAAAAGGCAAAAATTACCAAGATCAGGAATGCAGGAAAGTGCATCGTTACAGACCTGAAGTCATCAAGGCTGTATATAAAGGAATACTATGAACAACTTAATACGCATACGTTTGACAATTTGGATAAAATGGACAAATTCCACAAAAACTTGAAATTACCAAAATTCACCCAAGATAAATAGATCAATAAATAGTTAACTATTAAAGAAGTTGAATTTTACAAAATCACTTGATTTTTAAAAATACTTTTGTTAAAGAAGAAATCTCCAAGCTCAGGTAGTTTCATTGGTGTAGTCTCCAAATATTTACAGAAGAAATAACAGCATTCAAAACAATCTTTTCCAGAAAACAGAAGAGAAGGGACTACTTATCAATTAACTTTATGAGACCAGCATCACTGGGGTACGAAAACCAAAGACATGGCACATTAAAAAAGAAAATCTACAGACCGGTACTTTTTGTCTGCTCAAAAATCCTTAACAAAATACTAGCAAACTGAATTGATCAGTATATGAAAGTAATAATATACCACAAGTTAGTGGGGTTTACTCCAGGAATGCAAGGCTTGATCACTGTTCAGAATTCAATGTGGCCAGGCACAGTGGCTCATACCAGCACTTTGGGAGCCGAGACAGAGACTCACTTGAGCCCAGGAGGCTGAGGCCAGACTGGGCAACTTAGCAAGACCTTGTCTCTACAAAAAATTAGCCAGGTGTAGTGGTGTGTGCCTGTAGTCTCAACTATTCATGCCGCTGAGGCAGAAGGATTTCCTGAACCCAGGAGGTCAAGGCTGCAGTGAGCCATGATTATGACTGCACTCCAGCCTGAGTGATAGAGTAAGACTCTGACTCCAAAAAAAAGGTTCCATCCCCTTATGATCCCATCTATATGGCATTCTGGAAGAGACTGAAGGATTGTGATGGAAACTGATTAGTGGCCACCAGAGATTAGTGATGAAGGGACGCCCCCAGCCTGGGAGTGTTTTGCCGGAATATGACTGCTCCATATCCTGACTGTCATGTTGTTTGCACAAATCCACACGCGTGTCAGCATGTGCAACTAAAAGAAAGTCAATTTTACTGTATGTTCATGTTTAAAACAAACAAAGCAACATAAGGCAGGAGAGAGCAATTCTTGTTAGAGCCCTGTGTTCCCTCACCACTGCCCCCAGCCCCAGACCCTGTGCTGATGAAGAGTCAGAGTGCATCGTATGACTCTGACTCAGCCTCGGTTGACGTCTGGGGGTGGGGGAGGCCCCTCCCCTTGCAAAATGGAGAAAGCATGCATTTGCTGGAAGTTGCCCGACCCTAATTCCCCCACTCAGATAACTTAAGTCTGAACCTCAGAACGAGGCAATCACGACACACCCGGAGGAATCTGCACAGCACGGAGAAGCCGAGGGCAACGCATAGCAGTGGACGTTGCACCAGAGCTGGGAAGTTTGAGCCGGCCCAGAGACCTCGTGGTCCCATTCCTTCTCGAGAGTGCGAGCTCCTGGCCGGGACACTGTTAGACCCAGGGGAGGGCTCTGGGCCTCGGAGGCTGCAGTAAACTCTCACTGCCAAGAAAAGACAGCATGGATCAAGTCCCTGGCATCCTGTTCCTCGCCAGGGCGCCTCTGTCGTCATGCCTTAACTTTCCTCATCAGTGAAAGGGGATGGCTCTTAAAACAGACATAGACACAGGAAAGTCAGCCCTTCCAAGAGCACTCCACAGCCAGGAATGTTCTCTCTGGTTAGTAATCCACACTGGAGGCCAAAGCAAGCCATTTGGCCTTTTGGGGCCTCAGATCCTAGTCTGGGAAATGGGCACAGGAATGCCTTTCCTGCTTGCATGACTGCTGAAACCAACAAATTAGATGAAACCTGAGAATGTCTTGGTTCCCCAGGATGCGTGGTCTGGCTTTGCCCTTGCAGACATGAAGGGAATTTAGAGAGAGAGGGACTAAAGAGGTTTTTCAAAGGTTTTCTTTTTGTTTTGTTTTGGTTTTTTCTGGCCGGGCATGGTGGCTCGTGTCTGTGATCTCAGCACTCTAGGAGGCCAGGACAGGAGAATTGCTTGAGTCCAGGAGTTCAAGACCAGCCTGGGCAACAGAGCAAGACCTCGTCTCTACAAAAAAAAAACATCAAATAATTAGCCAGGCATGGTAGCATGCACCTATAGTCCCAGCTATTCAGGAGGCTGAGGCAGAAGTATCGCCTGAGCCCAGGAGGTCGAGGTTGCAGTGACCATGATCACACCACTGCACTCCAGTCTGGGTGACAGAGTGAGACCCCTGACTCAAAAAAACACTTTTTTTTATTTAAGCAAAAACTTTTAGAAGCTTCTCCCAAACGTCTCCTCAGAGCTATGAACCAAGTACCAGGAGACGCATGGAGGAGTGTACTCTGGTGGTCACAGGGCCATGGGAGTGTTGGAACAGCATGAGTGGGGGTGGCCATGGTGGACTCCACACCTGCTGGAGCAGGAGGAAGAGAAGTGGGCGGGGCCGGGAGACCTGGCCTCCAGCCACGCAGCACCATGGAGAGCCCAGATGGCACCTTTATGCACACTGTTAAAAGGCTCTTTGGCTGGGCTCCGTGGCTCAGACTGTAATTCCAGCACTTTGGGAGGCCGAGACGAGTGGATTGCCTGAGCCTGCGGGTTCAAGACCAGCCTGGGCAACTTGGCGAGACCTCATCTCTACAATAAAATAAAAAATAGCCGGGCATAGTAGCACACATCTGTGGTTCCAGCTATTCAGAAGACTAAAGCGGAAGGATCGCTGGAACCCAGAAGGTTGATGCTAGGGTGGACGTGAGCATGCATGACCCTGCACCCCAGCCTGAGTAAAGGAGTGAGACTCCAACTCAAAAAAAAAAAAGACTCCTCTTTGAGACCAGGCATGGTGGCTCAAGCCTGTAATCCCAGCACTTTGGAAGGCTGGGACGAGAGGATTACCTGAGCCCATGGGTTCGAGACCAGCCTGGGCAACTTAGCAAGACCTCATCTCTACAATGAATCAAAAAATTAGCCGGGTGTGGTAGCACACACCTGTAGTTCTGGCTACTTGGAAGGCTGAGGTGGAAGGATCGCCAGAGCCCAGCAGGTCAACACTGGGGTGGCTGTGAGCATGCCACCGCACTCCAGCCTGGGTGATGGAGTGAGACTTCAACTCAAGAAAAAAAAGGCCCCTCTTCCTCAGACACTTCGCTGTCATTTTCTGCAATACTGACATTATGAGTAGACAAATCTACGATAACTATGATGTAAACAGACTTGGGGTTACAAAGTGCACAACCTGTCCAGCTGTGCTTAGCAGACTTAGGAGCCCCTATATCCTGTAAGGCATAGGGAAATCTGCTGAACAAAGATGTGTAGATTTAGAATGGAACATGATAGAACATACACAGAACATATAACCCAACATAACATGCAACCAAACATACAACAAAACCCAAGCTGGGCACACCCAAGTACTTTGGTGGGTATGGGGAAATTAGAAGACTTGCGTGTTTCTGGCAGGAGTGTAAAGTGACTCAGTCACCGTGAAAAACAGTGCGACAGTTCCTCAAAAAGTCAATCTTTAGAAATACCATGTGGCTGAGCAATTCACTCCTAGGTACATCCCCCAAAGAGTCAGAAACAGATAGTGAAACAAGAACTTGTACGTGAAAGTTCGTACTGCAAATTCCCAATAGCTCAAAGGTAGAAACACCCCAAATGTCTTGTTTGTTAGCTAGTGAATAGATAGACAAATTGTGGCCCGCCCATACAAGGGATCCTTATCCATCCATGAAAAGGAAGGGAGCTCTGACCCGCTGCAACACGGTGAACTCCAGAAACACCACGTGAGTGAGAGAAGCCAGTCCCAGGTGACCATATGTGATTCCATGTGTGTGAAATGCTCCAAACAGGCAAATCCCTGCGAACAGAAGGCAGGCAGAATTGCCAGGGCCTGGTGAGAGGAGAAGCAGGGAGGGCGCTGGGTTTCCTTTGGGGGATGACAAAAATGTCTTGGAATTAGATGAAGTGAATGATTGCACAGCCCTATGAATGTGCTAAATCCACCAAGCTGAGCGCTTTAATGGTTAATTTTGTGAATCTATGTGAATGTTGCCTCCATTTTAAAAATACTTTAGCAGTGCCATTTAAGAAGCACCAGAAGAATGGGGAATGGCAGACCATGCTAGAAAGATACCTAAGCCATGACAGGAACTTACATCCCCTGGAGAAAGGGAAAGAGAAAAGACACAGAGAGAATGGGCTCCTCAAAAAGATGTGACTGAGGACCTTGGAACAATAGACAGAGTTGGTCATCCAGCACTGGGGGGAAAATGGGACTTCCAAAGCTCGGTTAAATGATATGGAAATAAGAAAAAGCATAGCTGTGCCTGCCTGACTCGGCAATTGTGAGAGGCAAGGCCTGCACTACAAACCTGTTTTTACTCCCATTTTATAGACGAGGACACCAAAGCTGGGGGAGGCTAAACCACTTGCCTGGAGAGGTAGCTAGCACCTAATATGTGAACTGGACAGCCTGACACCAGAGCCCAGTCTGCATCCACTCCCTCTGCCTGCTCCTGGATGGAGGGAGTTGGCCAGGCTGAGGGGCCACCTGAGTAGAAGAGCAGAGGATTAAGACACAGTGTATGTTTGCAGCAATATACAGAGCTTGAATCAGGAGATGATGACAGTGACAGCCGTGTGATGGTGATGATGGTGATGGTGATGATGATGGCGGTGGTGACAGGAGTGACGGTGTCGGTGACGATGGTGGTGATGGTGATGGTGGTGATGATGATAATGATGGTTGTCTTAGTTGGCTCAGGCTGCTGTCACAAACTACTGTTAACTGTGTGGCTTAAGCAACAGAAATTTACTTTTCACAGTTCTGAAGTCTGGGAAGTTCAAGATCACAGGGCCAGCATTGTCAGGGTCTGATGAGGGCTCCCTTTCTGGCTTGTAGACTGTCACCTTCCTGAAGTGTCCTTACATGATAGGTGGAGCGCACACTCTGGTGTTTCTTGTTACAATGACATCAAACCCATTGTGAGGGCTCCAAGCACATGACCTCATCGAAACCTAATTACCTCTCAAAGGCCCCATCTCCAAACGCCATCACACTGGGTATTAGGGCATCAACGTATGAATCTGGGGGGACACAAACATTCAGTCTGACAATGATGAAACCAATGATAGAGACAGTAATGGTGTACATGACACAGGGTGGCTTTAATGATCTAATCAAGAAACATATTTAAAGCCCTGTGTACAATTCCTGACATTAATAAGTCCTCAGTGAATGCCAACTGTGAGGACTGTTGTTATTGCAATAAGACTCTGGTTTTAAACTATCATAATACATAAGAGACAGTATCGGGAAACTGCAGGGGCGTGGAGGGGCGGGGAGGTGGGATTGGCAGGAGTGGGAAACTGCCTGAGGAAGGAGGAGCACACCTCATCAACAAGGGTACCTGCACAATGAATATTTGTATGCCTAACCCTGAATTGTACCCCACAATTTTAAAATTAAAAAAAGATTCTGAATCAGGCAGATTCAGGTTTGAGTCCCAGAAGTACAACGCTGGCCACATGGCTCGACTTCTCCAAGCAGCAGTTCCCTCATCTGAAAAGTGACAACCACTTTATGCCACACTAAATCTAGATCTAGAGAGCAGGGCACCTCACGCCCAGCACAGAGAAGTGCTTGGTGAACGTTAGAGTCCAATCACCATCATTTTAAGTAGACCCGTGAGCATCTTTCAACATG